>NW_015373997.1:825259-921367 GCF_001272555.1 Dufourea novaeangliae | reverse complement strand
TCCCTTGATCGTTCGCGGAAATCGAAGGATAATCTTCACTTTCTGTACGTATATCGTTTTGTATACGAACAATATCTTTCGTGATATCGGACCAAGTCCTCTTTGATACTGGCCACGCACCGCCAAGATGGCGAGTCTCGAGGGACGCGACGCTTCCAGACAAGATCTCTAAATTATGAAGTAACTGGATGCGGTATCCCGTGCTAATCTCCTGTTCTATTTTGTATAGAGGCAATTTCTCACTTTTCAGCGGTAAATTTGAATTAGTAATGAAGGGAAATATATTGTATTTGCTAAACGAATGTATGTATGAAAGACGGAAATTATTATTTGAAATGAAAGAAGCAATAAAAAAGGAACGTACATAAAACAAAAGGAAATGTATATCCTAAAATGATGATGGCATAAAAAAAGGAAATAGATAATGGGTTGATTCAGTTAACAATAAAAACAATTAAATATTAATATGAAAACAACTTTATTCCTAGCAATAAAAGTACATGTACAATGAAATATAAAATTCTGCGACAGATACAAAAATTAACTTGAATATAAAATATATATATTGTGTAACGTAATACAGTAATGTCTCTATGAGTGCGACGTACTAGGGCCCGCTTCGGAGCATTCATGGCAAGCCATAAATTTCTTATCCGAAGCCAAGCATCTGCTTACTGTATTTTGATTGATTCCAGAGGGAACCTTCCCCTCAGTGGTGCGAATAACGCAGTCGCTCGTGTCGCATTCATCGAGGAATAACTGTGTATACATATTCACAATCTAACTCTTCCCTTGATTTGCCCAGAGAAACACTGTTTTGGCTTGCTTTTGCAACCTTTCGCGTCGTTGTGCGACGTTACATTTGAAAAGCTGCCTCCATACAAGATGGTTTCAATTCGGAACACATCGTCTATCCCAGTATACCATCCAGTTAGTATACATGTAGACATCAGTGGACAAGACAGAGAGAGATAATCGGTGAAACCGGTGCAGGGGCCAAAGCGTTTCGGCGTGTTTTCTCGGGAAATATTGGATCTAGGAGTTAACTGGCACACAAAACGCGAGACACCCGGAACACGTCGGGAAACGTGCACGCCACGTGGCCCGGAGCTTCCCTTGGCCAAACAGATTTATACCGGTGTTGTCTTTAGTCCGCAAACAGGGGAACGCACCGTGCTGCAACCACTTCCGTCCGCTTTAAATCTCCCGCCTGGCGCGGAACGTCTCACTTCGGGCCGGCCAGAGATTCTTTGGGGACGTTTCGGGAAACATGTTCAGGAAGAATTTGTCGAAAAGAGGTGGATAATTAATTCTTGAAGCAAAAGGGTGGCGTGACAATTGCGTACTGTAATGTACTTGACGTTCTTCGATGAATAAAATGGACTGGAATCTGTAGGTACTTAATTGTGCAATCTATGTTGATGTCTTTGGACACGATAGATCGTTTCGGTGGAAGAATTTGTTTTTAATCGAACAGTAAAGTGATATTAGCACATACACTGCGTGGTAAAAATTATAAAAGTACCCTAAAAGTTTGAATTGTTGTGTATTGTGGTTAAAATAATAACGAACCAAGTACGCCGTGTCTGAAATCCTGTTGAGAAATAATGTTTTTTCAGGGAAGGGTAGATTATATTCCGTAGAAGAAAAGAGGTTCGTTTAGGGTGGTTTTATAATTTCGTCACGCAGTGTATATGCCGTAAGTAGAACTTCAGAGAATGAATCACTAACTCATAGACTATGTTTGTCAAATTCAGTAAGCGTATCATAAGGAAACCAAAGGTTCATATTATTAGATCAATATTCAAGATCAAACAACAATGTAGGGACAATACTTTTCATTAAAACAGTATGTACATATGTATAAATATTTATAACAGGAACTAAGTAAACATGGCTTTCCTTATTAAATCAGTAAAAACAGGTAACTGTAAATAACAATGAATATCCAGAGTCGAGTGTTTTAGCTGTCAGTACTGAAACCGAAAGTATGGACCGCGAAGAAAAAATTCTTCACACGATACGATCTTAACGAGAACCGACAGGTGACTCGAAAATTTTCATCCTCCTCGAACAACACCGATCGCTGCCCAATTTATTCCCAATGTTCCCCTCACCCCCAAATCCCAACAAAACCCCAACGAACACATTCCCCATCGAAAAAGTAACACAGCGACAGCCAGATAAATAACACACCTACGCTCAAAAGCAGGACTGACAAAAGGATAGAATAAAAGAGTCTCGAGTCATCGAAGTCATCCGGAAGCCAGCGAATCATCCCCACCCCCGGCAAAGAAAGAAAACACCGTTCTGAATCGATCACACGGTTCACCCCCGAACGGGGAACCTATGTGCATCGGGATCCCGCAGTTTTCTCAGACAACAACGCTCGCGGGGGCTATAGGTGGTTCTTCTTCGTGAACGAAAACGAACCGAGGCGCGCCACGGTCGTCGAAAGTGTATAGAAATCCGAAGGTTCCTTGTAAACGCGCTCGTGAGCGGGCTGCGCGCGGGCCGGGTGCATAAACAACCTCGTTGCCGTGGAAGCACGCGTGCGCGCGCGCGTAGATCGCATAAAATCTCATAATGCCCCTGTCCAAACAAACGCACGGTGGCAGTGTTATGGCGTTCGAGAATTTACCACTCTGAAAAGCGACGGGGCGAGGCACAGGAGTTGGGGGAGGGGGAGAGAGAGAGACAGAGAGAGATCCTCGAGCGCGTGGGAGTGCTGCTAGACCACTCAAGAAAACCGCTCGTTTAAATCCAAATATAAGGCAAATCATCGCCCCCTCCACCCTTTATTCGATTTCGATCTTGGAAGTTACAGTCGTGTCTCGTTGAGTGCGACGTAACTCAAAGTCATTTCGGAGCATTCATGGCAAGAGATAAAGGTTTTCAACCCCTCATAAATTTGTTTTTTGTTCCGAGCCGAGTCTCTGCTTAGCTTCTATTTACTCTGTTCTGATTAGTTCCACAGGGGGACTTCCCTAATGGTGGGAATAACGCCGTTGTTCGCGTCGCATTCATCGAGGGATCACTGTAAATACTATTTTGTCTCCCTACCCCTTATTCAGGTTCGATCTTGGAAGTTACAGTCGTGTCTCGTTGAGTGCAACGTAACTCAAAGTCATTTCGGAGCATTCGTGGCAAGAGATAAAGGTTTTCAACCACTCATAAATTTGTTTTTTGTTCGGAGCCGAGTCTTCGCTTAGCTTCTATTTACTCTGTTCTGATTAGTTCCACAGGGGGACTTCCCCAGTGGTGGGAATAACGCCGTTGTTCGTGTCGCATTCATCGAGGGATCACTGTAAATACTACTTTGTCCCCCCACCCCTCTTGGTCGCGATCGAGTCGCGAACGCTTAACTCTTTGAGGCACACGATTTTGAAGAAACTAAAAACTCTAGTTGCACAGAATTTTTTTTAATATAAAAAAAATTTTATAAAAATAAAATATTAACAACTTTTCGAGGTGGGTTAAAATATATCCCGCCATGCAAAAAAAGCTAAGCAAAAGGTGGGACAGTTTTTAACTCACCTAACCCTAAAGAGTTAATCCGATTGTTGTCGGTTTGTCGCGCATCCCTCGTGGACATGGAACGGTTAGGTAGTGGAGGAACGCAGGCGGGATTAGGGCCAGTATCGGTGGATCGCTACTCGGAGGATTTTCGTTTCTCGAGGATCTGGCTTGTCGACTTGATCTTCAGGGACCAGATGGAAACAGGAACTGGGTGATGTCACGTGGGTTGCCGATGGTGAACGATGGTTTGTACGGGCACGTATGCTCAGGTAGGGTGTAGCTTCTGAGGATTAAAAAGAATTTATAATTGAACAATTTCAGGGAACTTTAGAAAAACATCTGGATAAGTCATAACTATAATATTTATGGATACGTCATAAAAATACAAATTTTTGTTTTTAGTTTAATTGTACCATTAAGTATTCTCAAGGTTTCATACATCCTTCGCCATAAATTCCCAAAAATCCATTTATATTTAGCCGTTTATACCAGGCAAGTGATTTTCCAACATTTGCAGGATTGCAATATTCTTAACACAGTCCAATATTCCAGCATTATTTAAAAATCAGGCATCGCCAAAGTGTAATACTCCAGATTATCGGAGCTCTACTGTACACAGACGATCGTTCGAGAAACCGTTTCCGAAACTTCCCCCACGATAATAATTACCCATTAACGCTATCGATACACGCGTACTCGTTCTAACGCGGGACGCGTTAACCATAAGAGATCTGAGAAGATAAAATCACCCGCCCGGTGTCCGTGGAAACCTCGATCGCGGAGAGGGAAGATCTCTAAAAGGACGATCCCGAGCATAAACGAGGCGAGAGAGTGAACGAGTGGGGCTGAGGGGTAGGGAGTAAAGAAGAAGGTCGAGAATCTTCTTAGAAACGGCATAAAGATAACCGCTCTATTCAAGGAGCCGTTGGACCAACTGGTAATCCCGTGATGCCCAGGATCCGGCGCCATTGACTTCTGTCCACTGTCAAGTTAACGACGCTTAATGACAGCTGACAGAGGCGGCGGTGTCCTCCGGCTCGGGTTCCAACAGCGTTTCTTTTTTCCCGCGGCTGATGCTCCCCCCGTGCCAACACCGCCTCTGGAATCTTCGTGGCACCGCGGAAACCATAAAATCGTTTCCACGGGACGACTTTAATGTCTTAAGGACCACCGATCGCCCCCCCCCCCTTCTCCTCTCTGTGGGCAGTTTACGATTTTATCATCGATTCCGCCAGCCCCCGGTCGGGGAACGCGTGGTAATCGTTAGCGTGCGAGATAGAGGTGTCCGGCCGGTTGAGATATTCGACCGCAAGAAATTCGAGGCGGCGAGCCGCTAACCCGTTCTACCTGGCCGAGAGAGTTCGATTAGCCGAGATAATCGATTCGAGTCTCCTCTGGTCGCTCGACGATTTCTTTTTTTTTTTTTTTTTAGGGTTTTCCTCGTTTTACCGTTGTACAGAATGTAAGAGAGTTAAATAGGAAGGATTTTTTCTTTCGATTTGAGGCAATTGAAGTTCTTTGTAATGGTATTTTATTAACCACCAAAAAAATCAGAAAGAATTCAACCAGCAGAATCTTGATTTTTGGATTGTGTTTTTTGGAAGTTGTTTGCACGGATTCGAATTTGAAAAGATTTTTTGTTCTAGCCTTTTAAATGAATAGGTGAGCAGTGTTTTTCGCGATCCATCAAGAGCTTCATATACCTCCCTGATTTATTAATTAAAACAATAGGTATTCTGGAATGATTATTTTCGAAAATATGGTTTAATAAGACAGATGTCTGTATAGACATTAGCACCGAAACTGTAACATTAACACTAGAATTACCAACGTTGAATGTATACTAAATTAAATTGCATAATTCATTGATATGTATTATACATTCTAATGTAAACGGTATAATTAACTAAAATTCAACACAAATTCTCACGAAAGCACCTTTATGTGCCCAGTAATTATAAAACAACAAACATTGAAATCCGTCATTTTTGTGGGTTTGGTTTGTTACAGTGTTAAGAATGCCCACCAATAATGTGTTAATATTAATTGAATCATCACAAATACAAAACTGCGAGTCGTGCATTGATTATCCATACCGATACATAAATGTAACGACGGAGGAATTGGTAATAGCGTTGCAGAAATAATTTCGAATCAACCAGGGGCAGTGCGCACTGATTTTCTATGGGTTTGGTTTGTTCCAGTGTTAAGAATGCCCACCAATAATGTGTTAATATTAATTGAATCATCACAAATACAAAACTGCGAGTCGTGCATTGATTATCCATACCGATACATAAATGTAACGACGGAGGAATTTGTAATAGCGTTGCAGAAATAATTTCGAATCAACCAGGGGCAGTGCGCACTGATTTCGAGCAGTAAAAATGATTTACAGAAAAATACACTTTCCTCGGCCAATAAAACTCGAACGGCAAAGGTTCTGTTCACTGCCACGATACTGCATTCCGTGTTATTCGCGGCTTGTCGGCGAAGCGGGTCGGTGATAAGAGAGAACGTATAATAAGACGTGATAATGGGGTTGCAATAAAGATATGGAATGAGCGGACGCCAGCGCGGAATGTATCTCGTTTGGCTGCACAATGCATAAAGTCCAGCCAGTGATTTCCATAAACTTATACGCCTTCTCGAAAATAGATCCTATTTGAAAAATCGAATATGTTTTCAAGGATTCGACGGCCGAGATGTGAATTGCCGCGCTGACCCGAATGTTTCGCATATTGAATCGGTCCTGCGTATCCTTTGGATCACTAAAAAATATCGAATGTAAATTTCACAATGTCAATTTTTAATATGATTATATTTTGTGAATATTAGTCTCGGTGGTGTGTACTTGTGTACAATAGAATTTGTAATTCTAGAAGTGGTAGCTACCGGTATCTACCACAATAATTGTTCTCTAGTAACCTGATACGTTTAGGGTGGAACTTTTGTCTCACGTGTGACTTCCTTGCATTCACTTTTTAATTATTCAGGTCTTTTTCAAATCGATCTAAATATAGTAGACATATCCGTGAGTAAAGTATTGAGTTGACCAAGAAAGTAATTTCGAATTTTGCAGTAGATGAAGTTCTTTTGATTTCAATACAAATTACTGCTTGCAACTAATAGAACAAATACATATTCTGAAAACTGACACATCGATGAGTCGTTTAGAAAAGAAGTCACTACGATTAGGTTACATTTTCTTGAATTGACCTTATTTTGACGAGTGCCCAGAGGGTGTGCACCCTCGAGTAATTATGTCCTTTGATTTCCGTAAATTTACTACACTGTTACCCCGCTTTTCAGAAATAAGAAGAGCATAATTAATCGACAGTACATCTTAACGTCACTCGTTTTCAAAGTCAGATAAATTACAAAAAAAAATCAATCCACTCGTAATGATTCATTTTTTTAACGAAGTGAAGTATCAGCTTTCAGAAAATGTACACAGTTGTACTAGTCAAGAGCAATGCTTTGCGCTGAAAAACAAAAATCATCGTCCATTTCAACCCCTCAAGACCGTGCTCATATAATCCACCTTCCCACGAATCGACTTATCTTTCGAAAGAATAATTTGTTCGTCTCGGTGATTTGTATGACCTTCAGTTTGCTTTTATTTTTTTACTTGCAAGAGTTGTTATTGTCAAGACGCTCGGTGGAAACCGCGCGTTTCTCATTGCGAAACGACGAAGCGTACCAATAAACAGCTCGCTCCGAGAAACGATTACCGGTGACCAATGGAAATGATACTCGTCGGTAGAAAAGTGAACAGCGGCGGTCGTTTTTTCCCCTCTTTTTTTTCTCTCGTGAAATCAAGAAGAAATTCAGCAAAATGGTTGCGTTTTCCCGTGGTGTTCCTTTCAGCGATTCGCTCGCCGCCAGCGCGCTAATTGAGCCATTAACTCCGCCCTTTAATCATTCGCTTCTACCCTCGGCCTCGGGTTCGATTTCCTTCGTTCTCGGAACGGAATGATAGGTTCGAGGGAGCACTCGAATCGATCGCAACCGCAGGATGGAAATCCGGTTGCCAGAAAATTCCAGTCATTCCTGCCGTTGAATAATTAATTTCCAGGAGAGTAGATCGTAAAGACGTTTGCGACTCATCCTCCTCCTAGGCTCGAACACTTTCACGCCTGTTAAAACGAGGGTGAGAGAACTGAAATAATTCGATTGTACAGAATTTATTAACAACAATGACCTTTTTTTTGGAAATCTTACAATTTCTTTATAAATTTAAATTGGCTTTTTTTACAAATATTTTATATGATTTCGTTAGATTTCGATCCTTTCTTCCTGAATTACGTGGATCATTAAAAGACTGATAGTTAATTAGAACAGGACTGATCGAATGGTGACCACTTAGTAAAATTTTATAAATAATTCCATCCTGTTTCGTGAGCCACGTAATACCTAACATATGTACTTACTTGTTACAAAACATTATACGATAGTAACTGCACGATTTGAACAATAATTATTTCACAGTCGATCGAAACCGAAGCACCTGATCCAACGGACCTTCTGAAATATTCTTCCGAGTGCTTTCTATTAGGCTGTTACAGAATAAATGTCGATTGTAAACTGCAGGCTTTACGATTACGATTCCTCTTGAAAAGAAGATTTCGTAAATGAAATAAAATCCATTTAATTCAATACACTCCTACTAACGTGTTATAACTTCATAGATCTCGTGTTTAACGAATTTAAGTTGGTTGAAACGCTGGTCTTAACCGACAACCTGAATATATCCCATGATCTTTTAGATCGACGTATTAATGCATGGTCCTACCACCGAATCTCTGTCCGCCATCTTCGAGAGGAATTTCAAGTAGACAGCTAGGTTCTCGGAAACGAGTGTGGTGCTACCGTTGTTAGAACACGGCTTCCTTCAATGCACAAGATCACATAGATCTCCCTCAGGAGTCTCGATGCTAGAAGCGACTAGGCTCGAGAGCAGAGATTGAGTTACCAAGATAATCGGATGCACGCCCATCCGTGCGCGCGCGAGCGAGCGGCCACGCATCCCGATATCTGTTAGGCCCGGTTCACAACGCAGTGAACAATCCCGAGAGTCCTTGTCTCGAGATACCCTTCGTCGATGACCCGAGATTCCATCGCCCGAGGAACTCACAAAAAAGCCTTTTCTATCGCTACCTCCACGTGCTCCTCAGGTGGATCGATGCAAATTTATTTATCACTCGATGATAAAGAAAGGGTATAATTAACATGTTCGTTAAAAACATTTCGTCGATTCAATCGACTGGAGATTCCGACGAAAACTTTTGGGTAGCTTTCTTTTAAAATCTTAAGGTTGATTTTCAAAGTGCTTCGTTTTGTTCACCGAAGAGTTAAAACAATGGATTAAGAAGTTTGTGACTTTTTCGTGGAGAATCTAACGATTCGAATGTTTCTTTCTTCGATTAAGAATTTTCTGTTCAAGGTGAAATCATAATCGTTTAAACTCTGCGATAATTTATAACTGCCATTTATTATGCAATAGTATGATATTTTCGAGTAAACAGAAGAAACAGATAGGAAATTTCGAATGACACGGTCTTCTAAATAATTTTGTAATTTCTCCCAATTCCAAGTGAAAGATTAACATTAACACTAGAATTACCAAGCCAGATAAAAGTGACTGGTTAGTGCACACTTATAACGATGATTAAGGTGTTACAAAAATATATTTTTTTCTGATCGTTCACAACTATTATTGTAAACTAAAGAAATTAGTTAATTCATAAATCTGTATTTTTCCAAAAGTGTGTTTATCAACCCGCTAGAAATAGATATATGTTTATCGTCGGTAGTTCTAGTGTTAAGGGTATTAGCAACAGAGGTTATCGAGACTTCTTACTTTAAGTATCACTTACAATCGGTAGAATTTATTTAACAAAACCTAGTAATCAAAGGTATCGTTTAATGTTTCCTCTACACATACATTATACTTGAACGCCGAATTAATATCATCGAATCCTTTTTTTCGAACGACCGATCGAATTGCCTCGAAATAATACCTCTGCACCACGTTCACGAAATAAAATAGAGTCATCGGTATAATACACCGTCGAGATTTCTCAAGCGGAAATAAGATTCCTCCCTAAATTTTGGTTGTCCGGCAAGTGCCTCTGAAAGGCGCCCACGAGTCCCTCGGATCCACAGATCGGAGGCAGATGGAGCCGGGGCACACAAAGCGATAAATCAACGTAATAAGGCGGCCCCGGCCGGCGAAGAAACAGCGAGTCCATAAAGATGTTGGTTTAGGACGCGGATTTTCGAGGCGTTCCATCGTGCCATTGAATCTCTCCGCCATAGAAAATCGCGGGATCGGCCGTCCAATATCTCGAACCCTCCGATCCGAGGCGAGATCGGTATGAGGGACCCACCTCGATATTCCTGTACATCTCGAGCGGAGACAAAATTCCTCTCGCGTTACAAAAAATCGACGTTTCATTTTCTCGAACCTCCTCGAGTGTTGAACACGCTGTCGACAAGTATCTTCGAGTCTGGTTTGCTCCGTTACTCGAGAGGAACAATGTAATTGGAGCTGCCTTTTTTACCCATTAAACTACACG
Organism: Dufourea novaeangliae; assembly: GCF_001272555.1. Lineage (NCBI taxonomy): Eukaryota > Metazoa > Arthropoda > Insecta > Hymenoptera > Halictidae > Dufourea > Dufourea novaeangliae. The sequence continues at coordinate 911,267 of NW_015373997.1, read as the reverse complement.
TCGAATGTGAAACTGTGACTAAAAGGCAGAGACTTTGTTTCACTTTTTTCCAATAGCAATTCGATTGTTATAGGGTCAGATGATATTTTAACGTTTCCCAGGCACAGCAAATGATAATATTCTATAGAGCAGCCTAAACTAAATAATAATTTTCAAGGCTTGTTAGCATAATTTTGCAGTCAGAAAAGAGATTGAAGTGTTGGAAAGTATTTAAAAAATGAAAAGGTACAGTTAAATAAAGTTGAGTACAGGTTTTATTTAATATACATAATGAATTTCAAGGCTTGTTGGACAATTTTTCAGGCAGAAACGAGGTTGAAACTTTGAAAAATATTTAAAGAATCGTTTAAACAGGGACCAAGATACAGTTAAATAGGGCTGAGTACAGGTTTTATTTAATTTTTGTTTTCACAAATTATCACACAAACTGTATAAACTTCTCTCAACATCCGTGATCCAATTATAGATAAAATTAGTATCTCCATCTTAATTTCGCATTAAAGCACCCTGTAAAAATAATTTCTTCGTAATACAGATGTGCTTAAAATTGAAAGTATCCTATATAAACGTTTTTCCTTGCCAAAAAGAGAGAGCCACCTCTTAGTACTTGGAATTACAATAATGCATTGACATACAATTAATGAATTACAATAATACATTGATTGCCCGGTTCACTTAAATTTTTTCTCCAACTCTATCCAAGGTGCTCCCTTTTCAGCCCCGTGCTCGCGATAATTGCTCGTGGCGTATCGAAAACAGAGACGTCCGTATGAATCACACCGGCGCAGCGTTCTCGGTTGCCAAGCTCACCGTGGAATTATTGCGTATACCTGCTTGCACGCGTTCATCTTGCCCCGTGCACCCACATTAAGCGCGTCGTGCGTTCGCTGGCGCGTGTGGGAGCGGGCCTGAACACTTTGTTGTCGCGGCCCACGCAGCCGGCCCATCCCATGGGAATCTGAATCGCGGTCTGGATCGTTCAAGTTTCGGAGTACCGTTCGATGTTGCGTTTTAGACGACAACCTGCTCCGTTCAATCCCCTTCCTCCCAACCCGAAACGATCGTACCTGTCGCGGTCCATCGCATTTAACACGATGAAATCGGAGCTAAAGGGGTTAGTCCCGTTTCGAGCGCCATTTTCCCGACGATTTTTAGGGATTTACGGTAAACGACAGTTTTACGAACGGGGGGCCGAAGAACTCGAAATGTCCGTACGTATTATTTTAACTGTACCATGAGATATGTTAAAAGGTTCAAGGGAATCCCGTGGGTATTAAATATGTAATTTTACAAAATAGCCGGAAGGTTTCTAATCGACGGTTTGAGGGAAGGTAATACGGAAACGGTCAACCGTTCTTTTTATCTTCGAATGGAAATACCTCTTCGAGATGTAATACAGATATTGGTCGTGGAGAATTAAAAATTGTAATTAAACGATCGTAGAGAATGCTTATATATGTCTTATTAAAAACGAAACGATAAAAAGTACATTATCCGATAAAATGGCGGTCTGAGAGAAGAGAAAGGCCTAAAGAAATATGTATTTGTGTTCTCAGTATTCGAATATTGCACCTGTTTAAGGTGCAATAGATATTAATTTTAGCGCACGATCGCAGGGAATCCGTTAAACGTTGGAAACTTTACGTAAGAATTCAGATTTCATTCGACACCGTCGCGAATCGGTCAATCGTCCAGCGTAAACCGATAAACGACGGTGGTTTCTCGGTCTCGTGTATCGACACAGCTTATGAACGAGGCGTGTTCGGGTAATTGGGCACGATGGGAAATATGTCTGGACGAATCTCTCCGGTTAATTCCGGGCACTTCAGACGTCCGGGTATGACGAGGAACAGAGCGTTCCTCTGAGCGGCCGTTTGCCTTATCGGTGGGGGCCCCTTGAATTTCGGCCACACGATATATGTATACGGAATTACGATGTTCGTGGAAAGAAGAATAATTTCAGGTATCGAACCTCTTGGGCCACCTCTTGTCCCCCTGGTTTTAATGCGATGGGTACTAATTGCCGATAAATATTCACGATCGTTTCTTTGAACCGATACCTCCTGGGAGTACCACGGAGAAACATCGAATGTCTCGAACGAAAGTTACACTTAATTGGTAAGAATGTTTCACGAGCGCGGGTTTTAAATCATCCTCTGATTTCCCGTGCTCATATAGAACCGTTCGAAAACTCATGAAAACGGAGGATCTTCAATCTGCTGGTCTTCTGACTTATTCTTCATGTTTGTGACCTTCGAATAAAATTATTTCAAATTTTGAAATTATTTGTTCTAAGTAATGGGAAACACGCGAAAAGTAGACGGTTTTTAGTTCGTTGGATAGTAAAAAGAATTATTTAACAATATAATACCTGTTGGACTACCTAGAATAGTATTGGAGGTGTGGAATCAAATGAGCATCGATCAGTGCAGTAATTGCTTTTATAGTGCCGTTGCGTGTCAGATAGTAAAAACAAATATTTGAAAACATAATACCTAGTGATGTACCCTCACGAGTAAACTCGGATTCCACTAGGGGAAAAAGTTGGGAAGGTCCTCCCTCTATTTGATAAATTTATTTCAACAACTGATATAAATGTTAAATTGAGTGTTAATTTGCCACGAATTCCAATAATTCTCAATACCAAATGGTAGCATGCTCTTTCTTTACGTTACTTTTTTCCCTAGTGGAAGCCGAGTTTGCTCGTCAGTGTCCAATCTTCATTTCGAGTTATATAAACCCAAGCAGAACAGCAGGGTTCATTTACCGCTGGTAAACAGGCGAGGTAAAACTTCAAATAAAGACGTTCACGCGTGTGTGATCCATCGTCGTTCGATTGTTCGCTGGATCGTTTCGTTCCCGGTGGCTGCACGATTCAAGGAAACAAGTTTGTTCGGACGAAAGGATCGAGGGCTTCGGTGAAAGCCATCGAAAGACGGAAACATCAATTCACGGCGCGTCAGCGGCCGTTTCACGCCTCTGAATCGCAAAAAAAGAGGATCCTCTATCCTTGCGTAGATCGGCCTCCCGTCTTTTATGATCGCGCGGAGATTACCGTCGTCGGGGCGGGGACTTTTTTTTTCTTTCTTTCATTTTTTCGTCACAAGAAAGTTTACATCTCGCCACGTTTACGATCCATAAACGCTTTCGGTACCCGCGACGTCATTGGTTAATTTACAGCAAGGAAACGACGACGACGTCGGCGGCGTCGTTTAACAGCGGCGTCGTCGATTCGAAATTTACGATCATCGGCGGTATACCCGCGGCTCGAGTCGAACGAACGAGGCGCAGAAGCACCGCTCGATTTCCTTATGCAATCACGTCAGCCCGCTGGCCAATTGGCTCCTCGACGCCTGAGATTCGCCTCGATCAACAAGTCGCGAAACGTGATCTGTTGTTGACCAATCACGAGGACGGTATCCTCGTCAGGTATCGAATCTGTATTCATCGGGCTTCCAGCGGGTAGTTTCGATTCGTTCTCGAATACCGTGACGACCGATGACGCGACCCACAGTGCGGCGTCATGTGAATGCCAACTGTTGGCGGCCGATGACGCGGTGCGCAGAGTTGTGCAAATGTAATAAGTATAATTACACAATCTAGATTATAATTACAATGTAATTGCGATATACTTGTAATAAATTATCTAATTTACATTGTAACTGTAATTTAGATTTTGTACTTGTTACGCGAGTATATCAACTGGTACTTTTCAGATATTCAAAATTACTCAATTTTTTATGTATGTACAGGGTGTTCATTTTAACTCGAGTTTCTAAATTATTTTCGCTACTATTTAAAGTAAGAAAAAATTATTAAGTAGGATGTATATGGTTTTAAGGCGTGCATCTGATGGTGATAAAATGTTTTTTACTTCTTATCACGTTTATTTACTTCTGCATTCTTCGAACTGAAGCTGACTTATTCGCTTTCAAGATCACTTGAAGGTCATTGAAATGATCTTGACGCCGACTACCAGATCGCGCGATAAAAAATACATGTTGATATGCAAAAAAGAACGATGACTTGGAAAAAATCGTTAAAATAACCTTCGCAGGATTTTTTCTTATCGCCATCAGATGCACGCCTTAAAACCATGTACATCCTATTTAGTCGTTTTATCTTACCTTCAATAGTACCGGAAATAATTGAGGTGTTCGAGTTAAAATTAGCACGCTGTATAAGATAGTAAAATCTGTACATTGTTAATTTTCTACACAATTTTCTGGCCAGAGGTGAAAGTTACACGCGAAACTATTCAGTCGTTAGAGTCAACAGTATTACATAATATCACTTATTAACACAAATATCACAGTTTGTGTTCATAGTACGACACTTTATTAACATAAATATCGCCGTGGTGATTGCTGTTCGACAGTGTCTCACGTTCGAATAAAATGCAGTATTTCGCAAAATTTATAAATTTCACATGACTGAATGAAATGTTGTCTGGTGCTTTTACTTAATTATTATAACATTTATAGGTTAATTATATTGTTTTCGTGTCGATATTGAACGCAGGAATCGAGCACGATAATCGTTATTATCGTCGATAGTTAAAGGATTTTATTCCATGGAAATTCTCTTTGCAACATTACCATCTACTACCAAGTTCCCTGACGAGCGCAACAATGTTCGTAAAGACGGCCGGGACGAGCCCAACACGGTTTCCAAACGATAACGACGGTAATCGCGCAGCATCGCTCCGGGATGCAATTGCATTTGCATGCACTTTGTCGGGTGGACGGAAGCTTGCGAAGGGGAGTGGTGGCCGCTGAGATGTATTCTGGAGTCTAATGCGTCCTCCTCCCAGCGGGCACTCGCGATCGGTATGTCTTCATCGTTCCACGAGGTAGGGGGGATTCAAAAAAGCAATAATTAGATGCAGGAATAGGATTGAACGCCTGAATAATAAATACAGGTAATTAGGTCTTAGTAGGATTACTCGCAAGATTTGAAGGAATAAATCTACAGCTTCGATTGCTAGTCATCTTTGATAGGAAGAGGAATTGAAAGCGTTAATGATAATTAAGGAACAAGAAGGAAGTAGGATTTCTTTAAGATTGGACTCTGAGGTTGTCGAGGACTTTTGAAGATTTTAGAAGATTTCACATGATTTAATATAAGTTAAATCTTTTTGATCTGGAAGTTGATGGTTATAATATACAGCTCCAATTCTAGATCATCTGTGATAGGAAGAGGAATTGAAAACGTCGATGATAATTAAGAAACAAGAAGGAAGTAGGGTTTCTTCAAGATTGGAGTCTGAGGTAGCCGAGGACTTTTCAAGACTTTGGATGATTTCGAACGATTTAATATAGGCTCAATCTTTTTGACCTGGAAGTTGATGATTATAATATACAGCTCCAATTCTAGATCATCTGTGATAGGAAGAGGAATTGAAAACGTCGATGATAATTAAGAAACAAGAAGGAAGTAGGATTTCTTCAAGATTGGACTCTGAGGTAGCCGAGGACTTTTGAAGACTTTGGGTGAATCAGAACGATTTAATACGAGCTCGATCCATTCCATCGGGAACCTTCACAATTTATTATTGTACAAAAATCGACCGTTGACTCCTAAAACCATTGGATACCATCTAATTACTTCAATAACATCTACATAATTTTCATCAAACACAAGTATTATGAAGTACCCTTATTTTGAAACCTGCTACAGTCCTCAGTCCAACTATACATTCGAAATAACAGCGTGGTAGAAGAAATATTTCGCAAACCTATGACTAATTTAGGCTAAATTAAGGCAAAAATATACTTGCTTCGAAATAGGCCCGAAAAATCGTAGCAGGGTCAAATTAAACCGCTACTATCTTAAGAAACTGTTTAATTACCAATTATCATGCCTCATATAAATCCATAACCATTCAAATTTCCCTGAGAGGCTCGATAGCGTTCACGAAGCAGCTGAGAAAGTTTCATCCTCGATCGACATCCGATAGTGTTTCCATCTATCTCGACGATTCCACCGGAATCGATCGATCGATCTCGACCCCTTGCAGGGCCTCAAGTATCCAGGGCTTTTTTTGCCATCTTCTCGTGGGGGTTCGATGGTGGTTAGGCTGTTCTGGTAGGAAGGGAACCGCGGCAGGAGGAGCTCTTCAGAGGCAAGAGGCCAGCTTCGGAGTAGTCGCGAGGAGGAACGAAACTGAGCGGAACACAGCGGCGGGGCGAGGAGGTCCGATGGGGAGTGAGGGCAGCGGGAGCTGTCCGGATCGATGATGCATGGTACCAGGCGACTCGGTCGTGCTACTCCCTTGCAAACTTCATCTTCGTGGCTGCTTCCAACCGCTTCCCTTCCCCTCACCGCGACAACTCTGGTCCGGAGTCTCTTTATTCTGGCGCCGATCCGCGGGGGCCGCGAACTCCGATACGTGGAAACGGCAACCGGATCGGACACGGGATTTCGCCAAGCTCTTCTTTCGCCAGTGTGAGGACGTGTTCATCTCCGTCGTTTTCTGGTTGCCCGGCGATCCTCGTACGGGAGAAAAACTATGCAAATAGGCTCGAGTTCACGGATGAACTTTGGCTACTTTCTTATGGGCTAAGGTCTAGACAGGAATGTGAAATCGGTGGTTTATCGTGAAGGATGGTAATGAAGATTTTTGTTGAATACTGTGTTGAGAATCTTGATCTGGGTTCGATTAATCTTCTTGTCATTATACTAATGACTGACAGTTTGGGAACTGGTTGTATTGTAATTTAGATTCCAGGTTGATTGACCTGGTTAGATTAATCCTCGAATGGTAAGGTGGGTTTTAAGGTCGTACTTGATATGGTGGGATCCGATCAGAACTCTTCCTTAACATTTTCAGACGGGTCGAAAGAGGTTATTATTTTGGACTTGATTTATATATGAGGAATAACATGCAATAATATAGCATAAAGAAGAACTGTAATTTGGGTCGGATACAACCTGGACCTTACAGTTAAAGGATGAATATTTTTAGTATTCGAAACAAATTAGCGACGAATCATCGATTATCAGTGACAGTTCGAATATTAATACAAATGAATCGATAATATCTGTTCGGTATTGTGATGTTACGAAGCATCTGATAGAAAGTCCACAGTCAACTTACCATTTCAATTACAATATTATATTTCTCTCCATTGATATAACATAAATTCATATTCAAATATTGTTTTAATTAAATAGTTCCCTACTAATTTAACTAAAACTATCTTCCACAATAAAACGAATTTATGTTTTACAATTAATTTATTCCGTACTAATTTAACTAAAAATATAAATGATCCAGGGACCAAAAAAAAAAATGTGACGATCGGAGGATTAAATCGCTAAGGAGACTAACCGTTTCATCGCTGAGTCTGTCGCGGAAAATTTCAAGGGCAACGTCAGAGGAATCGGCCGAGGACAAGCTTTCGGATACCCGCATCGATTTTGCAGTTGTGTTGCCCGTATGGTGTGTGTGTGTGTGTGTGTGTGTGTGTACGCGCGATTATATTCGTGGGAGTGGTGGAGGTTAGCCGTGGGGCAAGCATCTGGCCGTAATTACTAAATTATCCTTTAACTCCGGCCGTCTACTCGAGGCCGCGATCTTATCCGGACCGGAGAGGGTTGTCTGTTGCCTAGGTTTGCTCGGCCAGCCCCGTGCACCGAAACGATCGTCGTTTATCGTCGGTATATTCCCTGCCAGCAACGAGAAAACGGGTCTGGATGAACACTTCGTCGGCACTCAGAACGCGAAATCTATGGGAAACCGGTATGGGGGAACGTCAACCGGGGATCTGGAGAACGAAGCGCCACCAGCTTGCCGATCACTGGGAAACGTAACGATTCGGCGGTGATTATACATCTGCCTTGGTTATCCTGTTAGGAATCGAATGCAGCGATGGAATCCGGACTGTTCGCGTTAGTTGGTGGATAGATTGCGATAGAGACGACTGTTCATGATTGGTGAAGGTGATAGAAGAAAGTGGACTCAGTTCTTTTGACTTTGCATTAGTATGAGAACAGTACACGGTATATTTAATGGAGGATCATTGTTGAATGTAATTATTGTTTCAACAGTAAACCTACCGAATCCTTCGAAAAGGTAGGAATTAGAACGGTAATACTGGTTATTTCAACAGTCGTGGTAGGTTTAGCATTAAAGTAAGAGAAAGTTGCCGAATTTGGATCATCCCCTAAGTTGGACCACTATTGGCAACTTGTCCTGTGTATGCAATTTGCGCCGTACGATAGACTATATTTGTTGCTTATATACTAAGTTGGTTAAATCATTCGGTACAGATGGGAACTGTAGTTACCAACATGGGCAAATGCTGATGTTGCGATCAAAGATGATGGTTTCATGAAAAGTGGCATTAGTGACGTGTAATTGGGTAACAATAGACCGTTCACTTCACTCGTTCCTGAAATTATTGTCCACTTTATGAGAAACGCTTTCGTTTGGAAGGATCACGAGGATAAAGCTTGAGACTCCCCGATCCTCGCAAATTGCTTTTGTCGCTTCTCCGTCGAGGAAACGCGAGAAAGTTTCGCGGAGTGTCCTTAATCGTGTGTCGTAATCTTTGCTCACCCACGTACAACACGTCTGCCCGGCGTGTTGGTCCGGCCGTGAGTCGCCTGCAGCATAAACAGGCACGGCGCAACCGACCGCGGCCTGGTTCTCGGGGAGGAATATGACTGTAATCATTGGGAACAGGAAATCACCTGGATTTAAATACATTCGACTCTCATCGTCTTCGAAGCTTTATCGAAGGGACCATTAACGTGTTTCGTGGGAAACTTCATTCACCGTGCGTGCCGGTAAAGTAACTCGATCGGTGTATCTGGCTGCGAAATTGGATCATCATTTCAGACTGGCTCCGAAGCAAAAATTGTAAACTCTATTGAAATATAGTAACGCAAGCTGTAACATAGCAACAAGATGGTTTATTCCGAAATGTCAAATCTGCCAGTAAGCAGACTGCTGTTTCTCTTTAAATTCGATATCTGTTCGGTATTAATTCAAATGCTTATTCTATCTGAACAATATTCGAGATCAGGCCTCAACATTCTCCGCTATTTTCTGTAAACAGAAGATCAGAAATACCGAACTTAACCGTATTGTCACTATAGTTAATCCTCGATGAGTGTTCGAAGGTTCCTCGGCACTGACAAGGTTAGATCCCCATATGTAACGGTGACTTTTTAATTAGGTTTAAGATTGAAATTCTGAAGCCAATGATATTTGTTTCATACGATTATTAATTTATGAAATATTTAATCCTCCGTGCGGAAGAGCTATCTAATTAATTATATTAGTACACTTAATAATTTCTTCAATTATCATCTTTTTAACATCGTTCCATTGCAATACATTTACTTCAACAACTTTCTGTTCACGTGGGTAGGATTATTGTCCGACGATTTACCCTGACGACGCGTAACTCGTAAAACCCCAGAAACGGTCACCGATGGCTGTCACCCGGTGACGAATCCGTTGAATGTCCACGAAACGTATACCAGTACCTACTAACCGTTCTTTTTTTTTTTTCTAACCGAGCTGCCCGTGTGGGTGCAACTTGCGCTCGAAGCTCGAAAGTGTACGCGCAGCCGACGGCGGTTTGCGCCACGAAAGATCGTGCGAGTTTACTGCACGAGCGCTTCTTTGTCTCGCATGCTCGCACACGTGAGGGTCCCGTCCCCCTCTTGCCCCGTCCAGTTGTCTCTCTCGCACACAATCACACACACACATATACACATGTGTGGTACGCGCACGTGAATTTATGCGTCGGTTCCTCTCCAACGAAGGGCCCGTATCCTCGTCCTCGTCCGATTCATCGCGGACCGGAGATGATGCATCGTCTCTGGTGCGTCCCGATCTTCCCTCTCTCCCTTCGCCTCCTTCCCCCACCCAACCCCCCAGACGGACGATCCGCGTGTCCCTCTCTCCCTCTCCTTTTCTCTCTAGCAGCCCTAACAAACGCTGGATACAACTCAATCGCCGGTCACGATCCTTAAGCGGCTCTCACAGCGGGCCCTTTCAGGCCCTGTTACGCGATCTCGCGTTGCTCTGTTTTTGAGGGAGCGGTTGAAGATTGAATTTTGTTACGTGATCGATGAAACTTGGCTGTGATCGCTCCTACAGGGGAGTCAATGGTAATTGACGTGGGAAATTAGGTAGCTGTTGGAAGTGGATGGAAAGGAATTTTTCTGCTTTCGATTGTGGATACGAAAATTGGTAGGGGTAGGTTTTCTAAGTATCCTGATATAGTAGCAGCGCTATGGTAACTTGAATTGTTTTTGTAATCAAATTGAAGACGATCAAATAGAAAATATCCAACGTCTAAAAGAACCGGGGGTTAAGGATATCTCTTCGGTTATCTCACACCCCAAAATCTGCCGAGTGTCGACGAACTTCTTCAACCGAGGGCTCATTCTTTCTGGGCCGAAGGCTGGACGAGACAAAGAAGAGGCGGCTGGCCTGACGGGGGATGAAGAAAGGGGAGGATGGAACGAAGAATCACCCGGCAAAGGACGCAACGTCGCGGCATTAGCGCGAGTTTCCAAGCGCATTAATCAGGATTACGAGGCACGCTCGTCGGCGTTTCACGGCCGAAAACACTCTGATATTTTTTGAGCTACGGCTTCCGATTTATTTTCTTCTCTCTCTCTCTTTCCCCGCCTTTCTACGCGCAGCTTCTTCGGCGCTACCGACTGTCCATTTGTCAAAGTGCCGAGCCGCGAGGGCCGTTCTTTGGCCCCTTTTGTCGCGAGGAAGAAAGGGTTCGCGTTGTCTTCGGTTTCAATAAGGCACAGGCTCTCGCATAAGGTTTTTCGTTCCACCTTTAAACGACATTTATTTCACTCAACTTGATATAAATGTTCTTTGCATTCTTTTGGAACATTCTGGAACATTTTCAGCAACTCAAAAAGTCTATGGGGAATTTGAAGATTGTAAGCACGTATAGAATGCTTCGTAATATACGGGAATTAGTACGATGATTAACGAGGATCGTACGAATAATGAAAACTGCTTTCTTAAGTGGTACTCGCACGAAGCAAGCGGCTAATGAAAGGGAAACAAATTCTAATAAAAATAACAATAATGATATACATAATTGTGCGGTTGATTCGATTTGTAAGGATTATTACTGTTTGAAACCAAACCACTTTCATAACTCAGGCACAATCGTGTACCGCAATCTTCTATCCATTAATTTAGTATAGCCAATTTATGTTTCAAGTTGCGTTCATATATTATGAAACATCCGCTATAAAGTGAGAGAATGGCTAATTATCATTCGAATATCTCCTTGAATTATTCGTTGCATTTTATATAAGATCGTTCGAACTCTAATAACAAGCGAACATCTACCATTACGTCTAACAATAAAATCATTGTTTCTCACGATTCGCATGGACACTTTCCCGTTGACAGTCGCGCTCTTATTAATCACTGAACCGATGGTCTTGCACGAGAAGAAAAAAGTGACAGTTAGAGTGGTCGTGAAAGTCAATATTACAGCGTCGACTGTCATCGGGGCAACCAGTAACCGATCGGCGCGCGGCCCGAAGAAACGTTCCTTTTATCGTGCGGGGTTATCGGTCGCCCTCGACGTTAGCCATTAAAATGATTGGTCCACCAATAATCAAGTCGCCTCGACAACTGGTACCTCGTGCATTCTGCCGCACGAATCGAAACGAAAACGGCTTCGACGTGGCCCTCGCCACGAGTCCTATTTGCACTTCGACCTTGGCCGAACGTTTCGCAAAGATACTTGACGATGCGGACGTGCTCCCGGGCGAATCATACGCGGAATTTTTAAAAAGTCTCTCGTCTCGACGACCTGTCGCTCTTTGATGGCCAACATTTCTACTAAATAAATCCTTTATATTACGATGTCGATCTCGTAATAAGAGAATCGGACGAACAAATGGAATATTAAAAGAATACTAAAGTGATTAATTAGTGTGAAATTATTATGAAGAATCGAACGAATGGTACAGTAATGTCTCGATGAGTGCGACGTACTCGGGTTTGCTGCGGTGTATTTATGGCAATGTGGATAGGTTTTCAGCCCCTCGTTAATTTGTTTTTTACCCGAAGCCGAGCATCTGTTTAGCTTCTGTTTACTCTCTTTTGATTGATTCCAGAGGGGGACCTCCCCAGTGGCGGGAATAATAGTAGAATTCATCGAAGAATAAGTGTAACTAACTCCTCGGATGGTCTAATGATATTTTTCTACTAAAACTACGGGCTCTAACAATATAGATAGAGCTAATCAACCCTCACCTAATAAAAAGTAGAAACTACCGATGCTATTGAGGGAACACTGCAACTCATAATTCTTGTTCGAAATATTAGGATATTGCTACAATATGTTCTTGGAAGTAGCGTTGATTAATATATGGAGGGATCAGAAGCCAATCGGGGTAAGTCAGTCTTTCATTAAAAATGACTTTTTGTAAAGACACTTTCATTGTTCGTTTCATACGTAATCAGATCCATACGTATATATCCTATAAATACAAATAATTTCTTATTTATTAATAGCAGTTATTATTTTCACAGTTCATTTTTCTAAACAATCGTCTCTGTTAACTTACGTTATGACTTAGACTGATTAGCTTCTGAATCCTCCGTGTCATTTACCGCAATAGCGTCCGCGACTTCAACGATCTAGTTGGTTATCCAACTTTTATATTCGATCCACAAGAGTTTCAAGAAAGTACAAGAAGCGTCTGAAGACGACAGAAGACGAAATTCATGGGACGGCGAGAAAAAGCGACCGGTCGCGAGAAATGGCCGTTTACGCGAAAGAAACGCGAAAGAGGCGGGAGTTATCGCGAACGTGGCTTAGCTCCGGGCGAATTCAATGCAGCCACTGTTGGCGCACGAGTTCATTGATATCGCTCAATTAATAAATTTAAATAGCCCGACGTAATTCCGCGGCGTCTCGTCGGCGACGAACGACCCAACGCTTTATACGAGGATGTGCTGAAGACATCTTTCTCTCCCTTTATCTTTCTCTCTCCCTCTCTGTCTTCTCCCTGTAATCGTCATTATTCTAATTGGTGGGGGCCGACCGACGCGCGTTCATATTTTCGCGGTCGATCTCCGACGGGACGGAAAACAAACGATCTCGTCGCGATTTCGTCCCCAGATTCGCCGAGATTCCCGCGATTAACGGAGCTCCCCCTCTTAATTCGTTGACGTTGACAGAACGATCGCGGCTGGTCATCTCTCTCGACTTCAAAAACCGACCGGAGACGCCATCTTGGATAGGTTAGGACGTACATAATGTCTGATGTACACTCGCGATAAAACTCGGCTTCAACTATGGGGAAAAAGTAACGAATTAAGGAAAAGGCCTCCTACCAATTGGTATTGGGAATTATTGAAATTTATGCCAGATGATCACTCAATTTAATATTTATTTCAGTACCTGGAATAAATTTACCGAGTGGTAGGAGACTTTTCTTCTATGCCGCTAGGGGAAAAAGTGGCGTAGAAATAAGGGCCTCCTACCACTTCCTACCGATATAACGATGTTTCTGTCGGAATTTATGTTGTCTTTTAGTTTATTTGCACCTTTAATCTTACAGTATATATGGTTATATCCTATTATATATTATACAGATTAATATATCGTACAATTTCATTTAGTATGCATTAAACGATGGCAGTTGTAGCATTAGTCAACAAAAATAATGACGGTGAAAAAAATTCTCAGAAACTGGACACATGATCTAATAAGGAGATCACAGAATCTTGTTCGCTATTCCTTATAATTACGCTTCCGCTCTTAACAAGAGGGCGCCATGTGTCTATAGAGAGGGAACCAGGTGAAACGCAATCGATGATCGGCCAGTTACTTAAACGGTTCATAAGGCGTGTTTAGCGGATGAAAAATCATAATATATAAAATAAAGAATAGAACACAGAAGTCGGCTGTGCGTAATCGATGCGTTCCGGATATAGGCGCGACGTTAGGGTATTATACACAACGACGGTGGAACGGAGGCTCGTTAGTGGCGGCAGGACCGTACGAAGGGTAGGTGCAAACAGGTCCATTAAACTGAATGGCGAGACATTCTTTTCGCGCGCTCCGCTGCTGATGTAAATCGACCTTAATGGCCCGCGTTAATTGAAGCCGCGTCCGTCCCCGGGGCTGCCTTGACTTATCGCGGGAGGAATTCCGTGCAGCAGGTTGTTCCTGGAAAAGAAACGCCCGGAGAAAATGCAGCCACGGATGCTCCCCCAACGTGTCCAATTTGCATTCGTGCACATTTCTATCTGCACCTGTCCACCCCGAACAGGAGAGGCTGTTCCACCTTTTTACGGTTCGATAAACGACACGAGAGCACTCGTATCTCGAGTGGTTGGATCGAATTCGGCGGCTGAATCTTGGGCGAGGGTGCTTCGGAAGGCTTTTTTGATAATTTCATGTAATCTTCGATTCGGATTGGTGATGGTAGATACAAGGACTGTTCGAAGCATGAAGTTTAAATATTTGGCCATGGGCGTAGCTAGGTTTTCAGTCAGGAGGGAGACAAAAATATTAACACATCGACTGGCACAGTGAAAAAGGCTGTATGTAGCCAGACACACTTTATTTTGTTTTTAAAATCTTAAATCGTTGAAAATGTACTTATGCGTTTTGTTAATAGAGGCTGTTGGTCATGTTTCAAATTATACTGCAATATTAAATATTAGAAAAATTTTGTGACCCTGGGGTGGGGGCAAAATCCAATTTTTTTCTTGTAGTTGTTCTGCCCCCCTGGATACGCCTATGTCTTTGGCCCTTTGTTTCGATTAGACTTTCAGACCATTGGATCTTGGATCGTTGGAGTTCTTGGAGTTTAGGGTGTTTGCAATATTTACCATCTGATACATCTATTGTTATAACAGCAGTTCTTTCAATTTAATGACCACGGATATTTAGATTCTTCTTTCTTGTCACCTATAGAACTCGGTCCCTCGACCTCTGGACGTTTTAATTACTATGTCCTTGGATCTTTTCTGTTCTCTGTTCGAATCTTCAAAGGAATATTTTGATTTGTAGGTTTCTTGATCCTTGGATCTAACAAATCTTTGTGTCACACAGACTATTAAATCTTCAGATGTCCGAATCTTCGACTTTTCGTATTTCCTCTCCCAACATAAATTCGTGTACAATTTATTCTCCTTCCTCTATATTTTTTCAATCGCACGTTATTAGAACCATGTTTAAAACATAAACTCCGATCATTCGGCTTGCGTCACGCGCCCGTTGAGAGGCTCAAAGACGCGGCGGATATTTACGAGGGGCAAAAATGTGCGGACGTACCGGCGAAGACCCGCCGAAAATTAGCCCGGTGACAACGATTAATGATCCACCGCGGGCTCGTTCGCTCACTCGCGCGATTTAAATCTCGTCCACGACTATATCCACGCGGTGGCGGCGGTTCTGTTCGCATCTGCGCGCGAGCACGTTGACTTTTTGCCATTTCTTTCACGACACTGCGCCGTTGGGTTACCAGAGTACCATGAACCCTTGAATCCAGGACAGACAAAACATCGTCGAAACATCGAATATTTAATTCCTCGATATATGACCATCAGCTTCATTCGTCATATTTCTGTAAGAACCACGCACTGACATTTTGCCATTTTTTTCACGACATCGCACCGTTGGGTTATCAGAGTACAATGAACCTTTAAACCCACAACAAACAACGCGACGTTCTGTAACGTATCAATCTAAATATCGAATATTTAATCCCTGAATACATAATCATCAGCTTCATTCATCATATTTCTGTAAGAACCACGCACTGACTTTTTGCCATCTTTTTCACGACATCGCACCGTTGGGTTACCAGAGTATCATGAACCTTTGAACCCAGGACAGACAAAACATCGTCGAAACATCGAATATTTAATTCCTCAATATATGACCATCAGCTTTATTCATCATATTTCTGTAAGAACCACGCATAGACTTTTTGCCATTTCTTTCACGACACTGCGCCGTTGGGTTACCAGGGTACTATGAACCCGTGAACCCACAACAAACAACGCGACGTTCTGTAACCTATCAATCTAAATATCGAATATTTAATCCCTGAATACACAATCATCAGCTTGTTTCATCGTATTTCCATAAAAACCATGCGCTGCCTTTGTGCCATTTATTTCACGACACAGTGCCGTTTGGTTACCATAGTCAACCATGAATCCACTGCAGACAACGCATCATCAAAACATCGAATATTTAATCCCTAAATACATAATCATCGCCTTCTTTCGTTGTATCTCCATTAAAAACCACCTCCCGGATTAATGTGTCTCTATCGAGCTTGATCGTTACGGAAGAATTCCCATAATTCTCGCGTATCGGCCGGTTACGTGGTTTTTTTTCCCGCTCGTAGTCCCGCGTGTAAAAACTGGGGCCTCCCGGAGAGGGGACCGCCGCAAAAGACGACGTTCTCTCATAAACAATAAATTAAGCATTTATTGCCGAACCCAGCTCGATTCCTCGGAATACAAATGAATGATAATCTGTCGGGGCCCGTTGGGTCCTCCTCGTGGTACGCGAGGAACAGACGGGTATGGGGGGGGGGAAAAAGAAAAAAGAGGAGAACGAGGAGAAGAAGAGAGGCAAGTCCGTGTGGTTCTATCGACGGACATTTCATTATCGGGCCTGTTGCTCGAAACGCTGCTCCGCCTAACGAAACCTCAATAATAATCGATGGCCTACCGAATTAATGAAAGGAGAATTAAAGTGAGGAATGGCGGGGAGGGAGGGGACCCGGTCAGTTCTCATTAATCTCCAACGTGCTCGGGGTAAGAAGCGAAATGACGGGTGTGTGCCCGCGGTGGGCCCCCACGGAAAGATGATGGACGCGCGCGCGCTGGTTTTCGGGACACCCCGTAGTGCTCGAGTCCGCCACGCGGCGCGGACTATCATCGGGGCCTCTCTCTCTCCTTTGGGTCTTTAAGTGATGGCGGCCATAATGTTTTATGCAACGGAGTAGGCGGATGGGAACTCAAGCCCACCGCGGGCTGTCAACGCGCGATCATAATTATTTGGCGTGTGTGTTACGTTCGACGTGGATTCCTTCACCTCTTCTCCTCATCCCCCAAACCACCCTCCCCAGCACGTTTGGTAACGGTGCACGTTAACTACGCGGGTGAACATTTGTTCTTCTTTTCTTTGTACGTCTGGCAGGGACGTATTGTACGCTTGTGATCCGTGTGTAGTCAATCATCGTTACCATGTTGCGATTTTTCCTCGTTACGGCGCAGTCGTGAAAGTTTCACGATTTCGCGACCACGTGCTGGCTAATGAATCATAATTAGAGGAGGATGGTAATGGATAGTGACTATTAAGCAGTTAGTTATCTGGAGGGATTTATTATCGAGAGGATCGGTGGGAATCGAGGCGAAATTGGTATATTGGTTCTTTTTATTCGCTCTGACGAGTGGGTGTTTAACATTTGTGGCACTGTCCGATAAATTCGTGGGTTTCGATTTCGTTGAATTGAAACTTGGCCTGTGAGCGAAATCATCGAGTCAACTGTTTCGGTGTTGCATACTTTTGAGGAATCGATCGCGTGTACTTATTACTTTACTGCTTTTTCCCTTTGTTCATTTTCTAGGGTTTATTGAATCTAAGACTAATATAAGCAGTGTGAAGCGTGAAAAATTTTGAAAATAAGATCACGAGTGACAATCGGTAAGGTGTGAACACGAAATATCTGTCGAAAATCTTCGACGAACCACACTCCCAAA
Source organism: Dufourea novaeangliae (assembly GCF_001272555.1). Taxonomy (NCBI): domain Eukaryota; kingdom Metazoa; phylum Arthropoda; class Insecta; order Hymenoptera; family Halictidae; genus Dufourea; species Dufourea novaeangliae. The sequence goes on along the minus strand of NW_015373997.1, from coordinate 893,518 downwards.
GTCCAGATATACTAAGTACAACAGGTACTATAGTATAACAAGAACGGTTTCGATCCCCTTTCAGGGATATGCGAATCATCGACGATGATTCAGTCTCGACTTTCACGTTTCTCCTTTAAAAAATGGAATTTCCTGCCAGACGCGCCGAAATCGCTACCGAAAGGCAAGCAATCCTCAGAAATTATAAAGAAAAAAAATCGCATAATATAAGGAACGTATAGATCACGCTTACCTCCAGTCGCAATGAAATCGACACAGGTCCGGGCAGTAAAGATCCTACGCTTTCGACCGAAACGCCACTGATCGAACGAGAAAGACGTTCGCGATCCCGCGTAAAGAACCGAAAAAAGAACAGAAACAAACAAGCAAGGATGATTTTAAAGGAGGTCGAAACGCATCCCGTGGAAACGAATGATCCGCGGCAACGTGAGCAACAGTTGTGTCCCGTGAACGCTGGGCCCGAAACGTTCCAATTATACGCGAGAAACGGCCCCGAAACAGGTTCCACAGCGGAACGTACACATAATTTCCCGCCCCGATGCCAATAAAGGAGCTGGCCACGATTTTATAAGAGCCGCGCCTTCTTAACGCCTTTTTCTGCCTTTTTGGACCCGTGGATTTCTCTCGACTCCCCCCTACCACTTTGTCTCGTCTCTCTCTTTATCAGTATATAAAATCTTTTTTCTTTTCCCGTCCTCCCCGAGGTAAACCTGGAAGCTACCTTTTTCTCTATCTCCCTCCGATTACATCCCCGTCAATTCTCTATCTTTATCGCATCCTTGTGTATCCATTCCACGACCGTCTCTCTTCTGGCTACGTTCATCTGATTTTCTCTCTACCCCTCCACCTCTATATTTCTCTCATTCCATCCAAATCGTTTCTATCCTTTTGGTTTTCCCCATTCGTACCCATGCATATTCCTCCTCGTTCTCTCGGCCCGGCTCCGATGTCCGGGCGAGTTTGCAACCGCGGGCGCATAACAAGGAATCGTACGACTTTATGGTTCGCCCGGGACGGCAGCACACCGAGCTTTTATTGGTCCGGCCATCGGGGGCCGACTAATGGCTCTACGGATCCAGATCCGCCGAGTTCGCGCCGGGCACCACACAACTTCTTCATTTTACCACGTCGTACCTTCTCCCAGTCAGGCCACTGGGCTGTGCACGGGTGTGTGCACGCATACACATACCTACCGCGCTGTCACGGAGGCCCTCCCTCGAAACTCCGGGTCGCCTCGTCGATTTCGATATCGAGAAACGCGAGCATTCGAAGCGTGCTCGGTAAAGAATTCCAGGTGAAACGAGAACCGCGGAGGTGGCTTAGGGCCTGTACACCGTGACAGAAATATGGAGCCTCGTTTTTCCCTGTTCGGGTTCACGATACGTTGGTGTACCGGGGAGACGGGCAAGACTCGAATAAAGATGGTAATGGTTCGGGGGATAATATTTAAACGTTTATTTACGATGTTTGTTCCGTTGAACCTTTATTCTGGAATTCTGTACGTTTATATTGAAGTTTTATGTAATATTATACAGGGGATTTCGATTTATTTGGGACTGATTGGGACTAGAATCATTTGGTTGGATCGAACGACTGTCCCGAATTATGCGAAGTATGATAGTAAATTTCGAGCTGGTTTTGTTCTTTGAGCTTTGTCCTGAATAAACGGTGGCCTTGATTAACCGGTGGCCCTAATAAACGGAATCCGCTGTATTCTTTAACCCTTTTACCCCCAGATCCTTAAATCGTTATTTCAAAATTAAAAATATATATTGTTATTTTGAAATCGAAAATAACGATATTAAACAAACCTATTTTTTAATAGGGGGGAGGGAGGCTCGTGGAACTAACCAAAACAAAGTAAACAGAAGTTAAGCAGAGGCTTTGTTTCGTACAAAAGAACAAATTTACGAGTGGTTGAAAAACCTGCCCGCCTTGCCACAAACGCTCCAAAGCGGACGCGAGTCCGTCGCACTCATCGAGACATTACTCTATTTTCTAACCGAAACACTTCCCTGAATTCGACATTTACCGTGACGAATCAATGTCCGTTCGATGCTCATTCCAATGAACGTATATCCAGTAGCTCGATGACGCCGCAGGCTGCAAAGGATCAAAGAGACAATAAAATTTCGTTCGTCCGCCGAAAATAAACCCCAACCACGACGGAACACCCGAATCGAGTGGTAGAAACGACGAGCACCCGGAGCAAAAGGAGAACAAACCGGAACATCGGTGGAAGATAGATATAAACCTCGAGGAACCCATAAAGAGCGCAATGGGAGTACAACAGCGCGATGGGGGCGGAGGGGTGGGGGGAGGGGAGCAAAGCCAAGAAACAGTAAACGACCCCGAAGGGGCGTAAGACAAGGGGAAAGGGGAGAAAGGGGGATGGCAAAGGGAGAAAGAGAGGGCCAGTGATAATTGACCGTTTAACGATCGCGCCGATTTCCTCCCCCTACGGGTTGGAGGTCCACCAGCGTGGACGGGGCACGGTCGTATATACGCGAGAAAGCTAAACGAGTACGAGAGAACGTGCGAGTCGTGAGTACAACATCATCAGAGGCAGGCCTGGTCGTTGGGTTCCTTGGTCCGTTCGTATAATAAAGACGCGTTCCGCCGCTACCTCCAGATTCACCCTTTCCCTCCAACCACCCGTCCCACTCCTCGTTCTCTCTCTTGCTCATCCACTGGGGTATCCCTCCGAACGTGACGTGTTTCGTCTTTCTCGATCCTGTTTCCCTCTTCCCCTACGATTCTTCTCCCACTCCACTATCGAGATCTTTTTATTTCCCTGCCTCCCCACCCAACCCCCTCCCTCCTAACCCCTAACATTCCCCTCCTGTGTCTGCCCCGTATCTTTTGCCACGAAGATTCGCTGCCCAGGGAGAGAGAACGGTCCTCGTGCAGTTTCGTCCTTCTCCCTCTTGCAGAAGCACCCGCATCCCCCCTAACCGTGTCGTCCTTTTCCAGATCCGCCTCCCTTCCCTCAACACACCCCGGACCTCTTTCTATGTCTCACTCTTCGACTTCCATCGCCGTCCCGCGTACCATATTCACGTTCCTATTCTCTCTATATATCCGTCTCACTCTGTAGGCTTTCTTGAGCGTGTGCGCGCGAGCAAGCAAGCGCTCCGTGGAGGGCTGCCTGCAACAACCCGCCCCCGTCGCCCGCAGCGCGGGCATCCGTGGTATTTTTGAACCGGTCCACGACGGGAGGCTGGTGTTCAGGGCCGCAACTTTTCTCAGCCGCCGAAAATCAGACGAGTGGAACACACGGTACTGCTCACCGTGGGACGGTTACCGGAACGTTAGGAGATTACAGTTTGTTTCCGAGACGGGAGGATTTGTTCTCCAAATAATTCCAGAACTTCTTTCGAAACTTAAAAGTTTTAGAATTTGTTATTCTGTTATTATTTATTATTTCTTATTACGTTTTTGGTTAATTGATATTAGGGATAGGAGTGGAGTAGAGATAATATACAATTTACAATGGTATTTGTATAAATTTAATAACAATTGCGTTAAATACTAGTTATACATAATACTACTTAATATAAAGGCAATAGTTTCGTGTGGCCGACACACGATCAGGTTGCTTCTATTTTATTTTAAATAAAACGAAACGTAAATGATTATTAATTTATACGAGTGATACTCTAGTTTAGAATAAAATGTGCGGGAAGGGTCAAGGAATCCCAATACACAAGTATGTCGTGACGTTTCCTGCCTCGCATCGCCTCCACAGGAGCCCTCAGCTGCCACTTGCCTGTGCGGGCTCGGTTGTCCATCACTGGTTTAGTGGTATATTAATTCAATGTCGTATGACAACAGGTTATACGAGATCTGGAAGGAATAGATTATTTCAAAATGTGTTTCGATCTCTGATACGCGGACGTGAGTTTTGTACTGAAGTAAGGGGAAGACGTATCGAACGTCTGTAACAAATGGAAGGGTGAACTTGTGCGTTTTTCATCGAAAGCATTGATTTTCGGACCGTCGTTCAATAGACATTTTTTACTGCACTGAAGTAGGTACCATAAGAACCTAGAATCTTGCTCTCCTTTATTTGAACATTCTGTATAATTACATTTGTAATGAAAGTAATGAGTGTTCCAGTGAACACGTCAATACTTATATCGTTAATAACAAAGATTTAAACAAAACGTATCTTATCTGTGCTAAGAGTAAAAATGGCGGCATTCAGCGTGTTATGGGTATGACGATGTAATTTTTGAGGATTTAGAGTACTGTCCTGGGGACTTTTGTAGTTTTTAGATGGTACCCGACTGCATCGACCAACAGGAACTTTCAAACAGAGAGAGTACCCGATGATGATAAAACTGCCTATTCAAATCGTCGAAACTATCTTTATCGAAACAGACGCCATTACATGCTCCACGTAACAAAACCTTCAAACTCTGCTCAAAAGTACCTAAAAAAAAATATCCCAGATTACAAAATCCTTTCCGTAAGAATCTATCATAGCATCGGAACAAGTGGCGGTGAATAGTAGTGTAGAAGGCGGTAGGGATCGGCTCGCGGATGAATTATTGAACGCGGCCGCGTTGATCAAAAGCGGCCGCCGACCGAGCGACAAGCCGCCTAAAGGCGCTCGCACACGAGATCGCGCGCGCGCGTATTCCGCTCGAGCGGCGTCGTGCCCCGAAGACCGACATCCGTCTCGATTTGTCCGGACAGGGACGTGCTCAGGGCACACACATCCCCTGGAGGGGCATCAACGAGATAAAAACGAGATAAAGAGGCGTGAGATATTATTATTATTTCGAAAAACAATTGATATCATTCTTTGTCAACTTCTATGACTGAAATGTTTTTCTTTTTTACCAGTATTGCCATCGGGGTAGCCAGGTTATCAGTCAGGGGGGAGGTAAAAATATTAACATATCGACTGCCACAGTGAAACAGGCTGTACGTAGCCAGACAGACTTTATTTTGTTTTTAAAGTCATAAATCGTTGAAAATGTATGCGTTCTGTTAATAGAGGCTGTTGCTCGTATTTCAAATTATCCTGCAATATTAAATATTACGAAACAATTTTGTAATTCTGGGAAGAAAGGGGAGGGGTAAAATCCAATTTTTTTCTTGTAGGGTGGGGCAAAAGCCTTATTGCACTGCCTCTTTGGCATGAACCATCATTTATCTGGATCCTAGTTTCCCTCCGTGATCCACTCCTCTCTCCTTCCCTCTCTATTCTTTTCAATTTGCTTCAACTCCTCTTCTATTTCACCCAATAATTCCCCAATTCTCAGCTATCCTCTTGAAACTTCAAAATTTCCTATCACGTGCCTCGATGTCTCCTGCTCCCTCTTGCAGATTCTGGACAATCCCCTTCTTCCCTCCAATATTCTTTTCCTGTTACTTCCTTTACGCATCAAAATCCCGGAATGAGAACCCTCTCCTTTATTCCCTTCCTCCTAACATATATTTCACCTCTTCGATAAAAACGCGTGAGATAAAAAGAAAAAAACACTCCTGTGAAGTCGACAACGATTCACGATTCTCACGAAGTGGGCGACAATTAATTTACCCCTAGCCGCGTCAGATCCGTCAGAGAAAACGGAGGTGAGCTAGGCCGACATCGGGATTCCATCGGTGTGGTACGCCAAGAAGAATGCGCCATTCGAGGTAGCAAGAATGCAGCCGAGAACGGAATCGGTAGAGCGTAATCGCGGAGAATCGCCGCTCGAAACGCGCTGATTAAGTAATTTCTATTGTGATTTCGGGGGCGTGGCCGTAGCAATTCCAGACGGTCGGCGGTGATCCCCGTGGAACCGGAAGTTCACGCGCCTGGAGAAGTGGGGGAACGTCGGTCCTTGGATCCGTATTCAGCCGCGCCTAGAATGGTAATTGCAGAAACAAACGGGGTATAAATAAACAGGCGGGGAATAACGGAAAAAGCGGTTGAAAGGTTGATTGAGTAATTCCAACCCCGGGATCTACAGAGCGTGATCGAATAATCCGCCGTGATGTATGGGCCTAGGTGGGAATCGGAAGCGTGTGTGTTCGCGTGCGTGTGGAAGGGGGCCAGATCGTGACCTGGACTAGCCCGAGTGATAAATGATTCGTCGAGTGGTTGAAAAATATTTAACAGCGCCTGGTGCGTTCACTGGATTGGAAGGAGATTCAGATTCTTTGGATTTAATCAAACCTAAGGGGGAAGCACTCTGTGTTCCAAGCGCGGTATACGGCGAACGATCCTCGTATTGAAAATGAAGATATTAACGATCCTAGGCTGATACAGCAACACCCCAGACCTTGGGTCTTCTTGAAATCTCTTCTCTCCGATACTTGGCCACACGCTGAAAGTCCTCGTACCGCGTTCCGTTAATTGCGATTCAGCTTAACGGCATCGCAGTTCGATGATTGATTCGCCCCCGTTTTAGGAATCGCCTCGTTAACATTTCATCGCGGCAATCTTCGCGTTGTCGGGCGAATTTTTCGGGCGATCGAGAGGCTTGATTGCCGGTGCCTCGGCAACCAGAGTCCATTAGTTTTCCCCGCTTTCCGCTTGGGTAATCCTGACCCGGCCGTTTATGCAATAAATCCAACGATCGGTGTAATTTCCGTTGCGCAATCCGTTGCCTCGAACACACACGGTTAAATGGTAGCCGGCTGACGACGGAAAATTATTTTCTAGGCGGTATCGGTGTTCTGGCTTGAATCAGGTAGGGAGAGACACACACGTCCTCTCGATCGTGAGTCGCCTCGGTTATATTTATACGTTCGATTCTAAACTCGAACGGATTAGACCAATTGGGCGGTGAGTTTTTGTCGTTTATCGCGAGTTAATGCTCGTGCTCGAAGGTAATCGCAGCCCGTTGGATGGGAAGTGGAGGGGGGGAATTAATAGGGGGACCGGTCGTGAGCGATTATCCCCTGTTGCGGCATGGGTTCACGAAGCAACAGGTGGCGGCGGTGTGCACCACGATTCGCCCCGAGGGGTTTCACCGCACCAGCCCCTAAACGAGCACGAGGCTTCCCTCCAATTTCACCCTCGGCCGTGTTCGAACAGGTGTAGCTCGTTCTTCTGCTCTCCGTTCACCTTGCATTCCCGGAATAAGTTCATTTTTCCGATCCACGGAGAAGTATCGGTTCCTCGCCACACGCGTACTAGTTCTGAATGAAAATTACGAAGTTCTTTGTGAAACTTAGTAAATTTCATGAAACTAGAATTGGATAAGCGACGAAACTTTTATACAATGATATTTGCAATCTTCTCGGTCAGAAATCTTGCTAACCGACTTGAAACGGTAATCTCCTCGATCATTCGTTTAAATTGTTAAATAATACTTCGAACATTCTGGGAAAGGAACAGCAAGGAATCCTCGTTAATTCCGACGCATGGAAATAATCACGAGAAAGAATCCCGCGTCGTTTGACTCTCAGGCAGCCCCAAATGGTTTCATACAAATTATGCATTCTCGACACGGAATGCTTCTAATTACCCCAGGGGGACTTCGCGATGCAAACGGAATTGTATGTTCGCAATCGAAACGTTCGAGTAGATTCTCGGCTGTGCGAAAACGAGACAGCCCAGTGGCGATCATCGCGTCGAGAGGTTTGTAATCGACGTCCTTGTCGACGAAATCCGGGGGAAAACTTCACTTTCGGCCTCGCGATCCAAGGGGCCCCACGAAGTACACACACGTCGTGTCTGTTCCTCTTTCTCTTCTTCCCCTTGGAGGCCAGGGCCCAGACGCGACTGTATGAAATACTTCGACGTTCCAGCTCAACAGGTGGTATCACCGTGTCCACGGAGGCGCGGAGTATCTCGTTTCAAGCCGCACACTGTTACTCAAAGGCACTACGCGGCCACCGAGCGCGACGCATAATAGTAATTAACGCTGCGTTACTGGTAAAATATCCTTAACATTCCGACGCGACGGTCGTTGACACGGAGCGACCGAAATGGAGAGAAAAACGGCTGAGATCACGGTTCAATTCGATTGCCGTGTCAGTCTTGGTCCAGGGAATTGAAAATAATATTAAAAGTAATGAAAAATCAATGTACGATCAATTTTCAGTATTATTTGTACATTATGGTTAACCCTCCGTGGGTAATGTGGGGTTGACGAGTCACACGAGATTAAATTTTTCCTGGATATTCCTTGAAATGTTTATTTTTATTGAAAACTGTATTTAACATTCCACTTAATGAGTATTCGGGAATTTTTTCGGAAGCTTAAAACAGTGAATAAGTGGGGTTGGACTTAAACGACCCAGTTTGCTTACGGAGGGTCAAGGTTCTACGATCATCTTGTCTGATGAATCCTTATGTACAAACGTTCCCGACAAATCAATCTAGTCCAGACAACAAAATTCACGAATCAATATATATTCTTTATAGTATTGCAATCAAGAACCCCGAATTATTCTAACCACCTATAACAAGCACTTCCTAAACTATCGTCAACTCGGTTTTTCTTTCAGTATCCTAACAGCAAAATCAATTTTATCGTTCGACGAGATTACTCCGGTAACCACACACAGATTTCCTTCGAGTTTCTCACGACGGTAGGAGCCTGAAATGATTCATCACGGGAAGAACTTACCGCGCGCTACTGACTGAGTTCGATGAGAATTATACTGGTTCCTCGGAACCTGTTACGCTGATCCTATTGACTTTTATAACGAGGAATCATTCCTCCCTGTGCACAGGATTGCTTACCGGCGAAGAAACGAAAAAGATCGATGATCGATGTTCTATGAAGACGTTAATAATACAAATACCTTGCCGGTGAAACGGAGTAATGAACTCGTTGGCGGAGTTAATGAAACTGCTCCCCGCCTCTGGCGCAATTAACCCTGGTCGGGCAACAGCGCGCAATTTGAAACGGGATACTCCTCCTCGACACTGGATGATACCACCACCTGTTAAGCTTGATCGCGTGGCGAGCCGTGTTTTCCTATCGCGATGCGTGACAACACGGCGGACGCGGCCAGGCTATCGTCGTCGTCGTCGTCGAATCGATGAGCGGCGAAAGACGATACGACGACAGCGGCGAACGGGGTCAATGAATGGCGTAGATAAGCCGCGACGAAATCGCGGACGATCGATGCCTCGCCGTTGACGTGTCGGGGATTCTCATTTCGATCGGAATGCCACGCATGGTAGCCATTACAATTCGTGTGATATCAACCTTTGTAGGTTGACTGACCATCATTCGTGTGGATATTAGAAATTGATAGGTACCATCGTTGTTAGAAATGACGCCCTGAAACCAATCAATTTTGTAGAGATCAGGGATCTGGTCTAGCATAAACTAGAACTGAAAAAACAGCGTCACGAAATCGCGTCCTCGATTTTGATTATTTGAAACGTAAGACAATGAGGGATGCTTATAGAAAAATCTAATAGTGCTTGTTATATATTCATTAAAAACATTCCATTTATATATAAGGGTTATATTTTTTCAAAACTCAAATGTACATAAAAAATGGAACATGTACTTACTTCACCGAACATTGCTTACTATATGAAAGGAGAAAGTAGCGGCAATCACCAAATACAAGTTACTAATACAATCTAATTTAGAAATGAAATGAGATACATTGTCTGAATTACGCTGTACTTGAACTATACATTTCAAACTTTTCAACTCATTCAATTTCTAATTACTGTAATCATCAATATTATTGAATTAGATTGTAATTATATAACGTAATTTTCAGTCTTTCAAAATATAATTATTAGAAGGGTCTGTCTACGCGAGACAAGACCTCCGATCTCTACAAAATTCCATTGGTTCGAGGACGTAATTTCTGGCAACGGTGGTAGGTACACATTGCTGTGGAGTGTTTTATATAGACTTTTATTTTATTTCCCCTGATCCAAGGTGTATCCACGTGTAAATACATATAATGCACAGTAAACTATTTATTGTAATCGTGTTCAATCGGCGATTCGTATTCAGCCACGGCAATCCTTTCAGAAGCGACAAGGATTCGCGGACGGTTGAGCACCACTGGGTATAATTATGACATCTAATTAGGTTTTTAGCGGTTGGCGGTTGGTTCGGGCCCCGCAGCAGCCATCCAGGACTCGGAACAGCCCGCAGTCAAGGTCTTTTTTCCACGAGGCCAGCTCTGGTTCTGGACTCTGGCTCTCGACCTCTCTCCCCCCTCCTGGTCCTACCCCCACCCCCTGATCCCTTCTGCCTCGACCCTCTCGCCGATAGAGATTCCAGGCGAGTCCCTTTGTTTTGTCCCGGTCGCCCTTTTTGCACTCCGACCGATTCAATCGACTCCCGTATACAGCCCAGCGTGTCTCGCTTCTTTCTCTTTTTCTCTCTCTCTCTCACTCTCTCTTGTGGGAGTGGGACAGAACGCGTCGCGATGAGTCCCCGCGAGAAGTCGACCTTGGGGGCTTAGCTGTGACCCCAGGAGAAAACACGGTCCCCGTCGAGTGAGACGCCTGGAGAATAATTAGCGAAGTGATCACAGTAACGCTTCGCTACTGGTCGCTGGAGATACTCGACGCGTTCATATTCCTCGCTGCAACAACAGATATTATACAGGATCTGCTTCGGTTAGAGATCGTCTTCTTTTCAGACTATCGATCAACTATTGAAGCACTTCTCTGAAAGAAGAAATCTCACGCATCTCTGCGAGAGCTTTCGACGCAAAACCAGACCGAGATAAGACATCGTGGGCCTGTCACTGCCCCGCAACATTCTTCATAGAGTCCCCGGCGGTGCAGTTATCCAAGGAGCTCGCGACAATCTCGAGGATCTCGCGCGATCGCTCACCTTCCACCCCCACCAACCCCCGAAATACTCGCGCGCGGTCGGTAACAATCAAACAAGCGAGGCCCGCGATAACAAATCACGGACACCACGATAAGCATCGTTGATAGAACTTCACCAATAACCGGGCCCTCTCAACCTCCCCCCTTCCCCTTCCGCCCCACCTATGTCGTACCGGGTTTTGGCGCGAGAACGGAGAAGGCGAGGACCGCCGCCGGTGTGTCTCGCCGGGTTGGACAGAGACGGAACCAGAAGGGAACGACTCCCGGGGGATTAGCATTGGAACGTGAAAAAGTCTCTTGTTAGATGGCGGTGGTACCCGTTCGTTCCAAGACGTCATTAGGGCACGCCACGTGAAGCCGAGAGGCCCAGGAGATCGGGCCGCGATAAGCCTCGAGTGGAGCAACCGGGGACCTCGGGGAGGGAGGGAAGGGATTGCGAGAAGGGAGAGAGAGGGGGGCTTTGGGCCCAGTAGGGCGGGGAGGGGAGGGGGCCAGTGGTTAGGGGAGGGGGTAACAGAACGAGGGAAGGATGGAACGGTCGAAGGGGGTGAGGGGGGAAGGGGCCAGCGGAGTCAAGAGAGAAGACGAGCCACGGGGAAGAAGGAGGAACGGAGGAGGATACGAGACGAAGAGTGATTGAGCTGTAGTCGATCTTGCTGCCCTGTCGAAGTCTCGAATGTCTTGATGCTGGCCAGTCGAAGATCGAGTTCGCTCTCAATACGGGAAGGGCCTTCTCTTTCGCTCTTCTTCTTCCTTCTAACCGAGGACTTCCTTGTCCTCCCTTTTGTCTCTACATCTTTCTTTCCCACTTTCGTTTCACCGTCTCCAACGCTCGCACTCGACCAGTATACCTACTGTCATCCCCCACCCCCCACCCTTTGCCCCGGGCCTGATTTCGTGGTTGCTACCAAGAAAGTAGCAACACTTCCAGGCACACGGAACACGGTTTCAGGGTATTCGAGGCAGTGAGAATCCGCCGCTTCGAAACGGTTGATCGATGAAACGGTTTGTGGAAATCGGTGCCGATCTCGCGAGCGCGCTCGCGTGGAAATGTCGGAACGTCGTAAAGAGGTTGTTAAGACGCTCGAATGGTACGGCGCGTGACGTGAACGGTTTATAATTGCGGCTGGCGGAGAGAGTTCGGTTTTTTCCCCCCTGTTTTAATAAAAGCTGTACAACACGCGGTATCATAGACGCGCGTGTAATCATAAACCACCGGCGTGTAGGTAATTAATTACGAACGTACTTGCGGTCGTAACTTCGTCTATGATATCGTGATACAATCTCGAGCGCACGGCCGTCGAGGTTTTAACGTGAAAATGAATATCATTCGTACGTTTAATTGACGACAGCTCGTGAAATTTTTGTTTTTCAGACTCTCTGCGAACGAATAATTTAATGATTAAACGTTAAACCTGTATGTTTGATCCGATCGATATAAGGTTAACGTTGAAATCATTTCTACTCGAGGACATCGAATGGTTACCTTAATTATGTTCCTTTTTTTTTCATTATTATTCGAAGGACGTTTCTTAAACGCACTTATGTAAATCAAACGTTCCAGGATGTGTAAAGGCGGAGAACGGTTTTCCCGGGTGTAAGTCGTGCAGGAAGTCTCGAGGAATGGGATTTGCATACCGCCCGATAATCGGGAGGCAAAAAGCGCGCGCTTTATTGTCGCCGCCGAGTAGGCACCGGCATTTAGCGGCAACTAACAAGATTACCGGTGCGCCGTGGAGCAATTGATCTCACTTAATTACAAGTCCCGCGCACTCGCGACAAACGCTCGAGATTACGCCCGATCCCCCCTCTCATCCTTCGTATCGCGGCCTCGAAACACCACGGTAAATATTTTCCTTCTTGAAACGCTGCGAAATTAATTCGTAGATCCCTCTGGAGCAATCAAAGACCACTCCATGTGGGTTTCCGTGATAAAATTGAAAGGATTTTCAAAAATGTATTTAATCTTCTGGTAGACATTGAGAAATTGAAAAAAGAATGCATCGAACCTAACGGACTTAATACACTTAATACAAATAAGAAGTTACTCTAGGTATAACAATTTATAAAATCTTCGAAATTATAGTCTACATATGTAGAAGTAATATTACAGGATAGTTTGGAATTAAACTTAACAGACTGTTGATAGCCGTTTAAATGATGTTAAACATGGTTCAGTAAATGATTGTAGTATGAAATTGTAGAGAATACATCGTTATTTCGAAGAGAAGAATTGTTGGATAATTTTCGAAGAATCACTGTTGTTAAAGGCGTAACAAGATTGGTAAAATTGCAGTCAGAACCTGTACATTCGAGTTTCGAAATCTTCCTTTCCCTCAATAATGTCTCTCTCTACTTGTGTACACTTGCTGACGCGACTCGACAATTTACGAAATCGACACAAATTATTCCGCAAATACCAAGAAGATCGGAAACTCGAAAACCACCGGCGTTTTCGCTCGGATCACGCTACGGTTTTAAGTCTTCACCGCCAGACATCGGGTTTCAACGTTCGCCGATCATCGCTAGGAGGAACACGCCTTGCCAACTACAATAATTACAGGGTGGTGGATTCAAATTTATAATGTCCTTGCTAACCATCGACCACTCCCAACCCCTGAAGCTCTTTGCCAGCAAAAAAGAAACGAGACGATTCCTCGACCGATCCTCCTGAGCGACGGCCGAGTTTCGGCTTCTCGTGCCAGTTCCTTTTATAAATCGTCGACTCGTTTTCGGTGAAAGGTCAGCGACTACCGTTTCCACTGTCCGGGACCAAGATATTCGTCCGATGAGATATATTAACCGGCTCCCCCCTCCCTGTATAGAGACGTTCGGGATTTAATGGGGTTGAAGCCCCGTCTCTCGGGCTTGAAGATCATTTGCCGATGCAACACGGCCCTGTTCCGACGGTCTTTTGGGTTGCCCCTCTTGCTCAATTAGTGCAATTTTGTGGATCCTAGACTGACGGTGGGATAACGAGGACCGGGGTGTTCTCTCAGGTGGTGGGAATGATTTATGGTATTCGAATTAAGCCGGATTGTTGGGTTTAAAGATTGTGAGTTGGGTTCGTTCCGCTGACAAACTTGCAACCTGGTAGAACAGGTGTACAATGTATGATGAAACTGATAGAATAATAGTAAAATGCCTGTCGGGTATTATCACGAGTAAATAGGAAAATGCTGCTGCAATAGTTACATACATCTTGATGTAACTTCGCTGGTATCCCTTTCAATTTTCAGGGAAAACTGTTGGTGCAGGGACAAAGTAGAAACAGTCAATAGGTGTCAGACCTGTACACGCTGTTGCCTTAACACTTTCGGTCTCCGGTAACTGACATAGTATTTTCAGTTCACAAAACGCCGGTCACTGGACCGACATATAATATTGAGTTCACACTGTGCCGGTCACCTAGGACCGACAAATAATCTTTAGTTCACGACACGTCGGTCACTGGTGACCGGCCCATAATCTTTAGTGCACGACACGCCGGTCACCGGTGACCGACACATAATCTTGAGTTCACGCAGCGACGGTCACCAGCCACCGACATAGAATATTGAGTTCACATTGTGCCGGTCACCGATGACCGGCGCGGAACTGTCAGTTTACGATGCGTCGGTCACCAATGATCGACACAGGACTTCTGGTTTACACCGTGCCGGTCACGGGTGACCGTCATACAATCCAAATTCAAGCAAGAAATAGTGGAAAGTCGACCGAAATCGGCTCCGCGATGAACGTGTTAAGCATAGGTGCCAAATACTCGAATAGATATCGTATTGTGTTTCCCATAACCAGCGACACCATATGCAATATGGACCGTAGTTTCTCCATGGGTGGTCTGGTTTTGAAAAAAAAAAAAACAATGAGGGCTCCTAAGAATAATACTTGTCTGTAAATTTTTCACGTACCCTTCTGTGAAGAAACACTAGTACAACATTTCCCTTAAAAACAAACAAAGAAGGGCAACATATACCATCCCTCTAAAGACCACACAGTAGGCAGTCAGAATAATTCACCGAATAACAACTACGCGGACAAAGGTATACGCTAAAGTAATCGAAGTTGCTCTCGGTGAAGAAATTCATCGGAACCGATCAAGAACCAATTTTCCTCCGGTCGAGCAACAGGCCAGACCCGTTCTGATCGCTTAATAGACGGCCGACGCAAGAACGTCTTGAAAGACACTGGGGAGCACGTGCTGCGTATATCAAAGCGGACTAAATTATCAGCTTCCCGGAGATAGCGGCCACTTTTTCATCCCCTCCACTCCCCTGCCGTTCTCCTGTTCGATAGGTGACGTTGTAATATAATAGCTCACCTCGCGAGAGAGAAAGAAAATCCCGTCTCTTGAATCGAGGAAGATTAGCAATTAAAGGAGCTGCCAGGGAGTGGAAGTTATGCGCAACAGATAGATGCGGCCCTGGCTGTGTGCATCGCGATGCTCCTCCGAACGAAAGCCCCGAGGGAGAGAGGAGAGCCGTGGCAGAGTCGGGGCCGGCCCTCAGTCCACGATGATCTATGGCTCTATCGCGTTCGGAGTCTCAGATCACAATCATCCCCCTCGCCTCCCTCCAACCCCTCCCTTTATCGTATTCCTCCGTGAGTTTTCTTTCATAGCAGGTGCCCGCCGCGCAACGATATATTACGTACCGGGTGTCCGGCTTTAATTTCGCTCGCCATTCATCGTCGATGCCTGCGCAGATACGGCTGATTACGATTAAAAAATGAGGGGTGTACCTACCCCGGAGTTTTCGTGGACGGGCTAAGCGGTCGCCTCGATTGTCCCGGCCGAAATCTGTCAGCCGGATAAAATCTTCCTTCTGATCGCACGGTCCTGGCCTGTATAAGGCGAAATCTAGCGATTTCGAATGTTTGTTTGCTTGTGTGTTGGCTTGCTGGACGGATTTCGAATATTTGTACCTTGGATTTTTGTCGACTATTCATGAAATTGATCGGGGATGTTAGATGATGTTTCGTTTTGCCTTTGGAATTCTCATCAGGCCCGAAAGTTTATCGATTCGATCCGGTTGTCCGTGTCCTTTTACACTCGACAGGAATGTCTGTAGGCGAGTTATGTTTCATAGCAGTAGAAAAAACGTCTCACTATGAAACTTTATCTGTCTTTTTCCAGCGATAGAAAATTCCACGAATTTGTAAAGGTTCCAAGTCTAAGTAATTATTAGACACCAGAGGAGTATGATCTTCTTCGAACATCGAAGATCTTTCCTGAGATCTCGTATTAAAGCTACAGCTGACAATCGCGAATTATCCTAGTTCAATCGTACTTTTCAGCAACAAAACGAATTTCCAGTTAAAACTGCTATCCACCGTTCAACTAAATACAGTTAATACAATTTCGAAAACAAACAAGCCTACAAATTAGTGACAATCTTCTTGCCAGTTGTTTTGAAATTCTCAGAATAGTTCAAGGAAATCGAATTACAATTGCAACGCGGAACTTACAAGTATCGGACTAATTGAGAAGACGAAAATGCTTCAGAGGATGAACGGACAACGAAATGGTCCGTTTAGATGGGTAAAAATTCTTCGAGTTCCACGATATTCTCCCGGTCGGTCCCAATCTGATCAAAACGCCAAACTAAACCGCGGGCCCGGTCTCTCGCGGTCGATTCTGCGGGGCACAAAGGTGCTCGATCTCCTTCTAGCGATCGCCACGGTCTCGTCCGTGGGCCCCGCGTTTCCTCCGCTCTGGTTCTCCGGTTCGGGCCCCCGGCGCGACGTTGCCAAGTCTCCCTTTCTCTCGAAAGGGACGAGGCGGCGTCGAGCGGTGGCGGCGACCTGGAGAGGGGATGGGGCAGTTGTGAGGAAGAAAAGGTCGAAGGAAGCGGATCGAAGGTAAGGGAAGGCCGTTAAGCTGGTAGCATCCGAGACGATTGACGCCTGATTGGTCGCCGTTCCCCCGCGACGATCCTTACCGGAAGCTGCGGCGGCTCGGTGCACGCGCAAACCGCAAATAATCGCGCGGCGAACCCTTCGGAACTGACACGCGTACGAGTATCCGTCCGCACGTGAAATACCTATGTTCGATTGGTAATACGAGCGATAATGGAGCCTCTCTTCGAGGACTAACTGGTTTCCACGTTTTCTCTTCTGATACCGTTTAAGTTTTTGTAACGTATATCTCTATTCATTTTTAGACACATGGGGTTTGATGTAGTTATCGCATTACACGATTGTCTGAAGCCTGATACAGTTCACGTTTCAACCGAATGTATTGAGCTTTTCATTTTCTATTTAATCTTATAGAATAAGGCGACTGGACGTCCTGGATTAGGTGGGATTGTTCTGCAATTGAGTTTTTTGGAATCTTCCGAAAAGTACCCGCAATGGATGAGCCTGACCTTGACATATGTTATCAAGGTCACCCTCCCGAGTAAACTTCGAAAGGCTTAAATAATAAAAAATTCTTGAACAATAACCTTTAATAACTAGTCAAGGATAAATCGGCGTTTTAAACATTTGGAAGGTTACTCGGGAGGGTGACCTTGGTAACGTATGTCAAAGTCAGGGTCATCGGGTGTGGGTGGTTTCTGGAAGTTCACCCCAAGATTCTCTTATTAGTGTATTCTGTGTTCCATCGAGCCGGTTTGGCATCTGACCAAATCGTCAATCGAATAATTTTAGTGACTCGAGATCTATACACATTGCGAAGTCTTTTATTATCTTTAGAATCGCAATTGGTGCAATCTGAATTCGATCGGAGTATCTATCCTCGAATGAACGTATTTAAGAAACTGCTAAAACAAGGTCATAATTTTACAGGAACGGTTGCAGGATACCTTTCACAAGTGAATGCAATTCGCTCTTTTAGCTTTCGATGTTCCTCTCTAAAAATACAATTACCATTGAATTTTTCGGTCCAACTTCGATTTCTGGGATATGGATATTCTGGATGGACGAATAGATGATCGAGTACAACGGATCGTATCGATTCCAGCGATCAAACTATTTAATAAATGATAATTTGTTAAAGTTTCAGACGAACGTCAGAACCTATGAATAATCTCCGATGATACGCTTTTCCGATAACGTCTCCAGACCGTGGTAATTCGACAGCACGCCGGAAACTAAGCTCGGGAGTAATTGCCCCGCTTAAGAAATCAATTTTCTCGCAGGCAACAACATCCACCACCCTAGTTTCTGGTTCCCGCGAAGCGCAACGCCCCAGTCTCGTTTTATGGTTTTATTAACACGTCCCGGTGGAATCACGTTCGCGAGCGGATCCGTGCCGTCCGCGAAAACCATTTTCGAATAATCGGTCGGACGTTGGCCAGGGGGGGAACCGGTGGCGGGGAGTGTTTTACGAGCAAAAAGACCGACGGCGTCGAGATCGATAGATAAGAGAAAAAATTAATTCGGGCTTAAGTACCGTTGCCTTTCGTGTTACTTAATTGCCTCATTATATACGGTGTAATGACTACCGGATGAAGTACGAGGCGGCGTCGACGGTTGCGTGGAAGAAGAGGGGGCGTGCATTTCGTTTCGTGTCCGGCTTTCATAAATTAAATTGTCCGGCGTGTTAAAGCTTTCTAGCCGAGTCCCAGTCGGATTTATCGGCTCGCATCGGAGACCCCGGAGCGGAAATTTACGGTGCAACCGCCACGAAATTCCTGAGTTTCGCCGTGGCCAGGACGTGAGCGCGTGCGCTCCTTCAAACGCATTCCAGAAATCGTCGTGCTTTTGGTCCGCTCGAGTTACAAGAAAATTACGGAAATCATCCTAGAAATTCCTCTTGTACGTACATACTGCTAATAAAACTACACATTCGCTCCAGAGGGGGGATATGGTTCGTCGCACCAGGCTACAAAATGGGGAATGTAATACGAATGTTCCCTAGGCTTTTACAGTAGCTCACGTTTCCTAGCTGGAGCTATTCGTGGAATTCAATTGTCGAGAATACCAATAAATAATCCGCTACTTCTTATTTAACCTCCGTACCACCTATTATTCTTTAACAAGATACTCCACTTCTGGGAAATACAACTTAAATACTTAGAAAAATCTCATCGATTTCTTAATCAGAAGGAAAAATTACCAATGTAATCATACGCTGTGTTCCAATTTTCAAAACGAGTTCACTAAATGTTCGCGTCTTCTCCAGAGACGGAATGAGAAAATCTGAAAACTTCATAACGACATTCGGGATAATTAATAATTGTTCACCGATCAATGTTATACGGATACGAGTTTATTCGTTCAAGAAGAAACGTACCGCTTCGTATTAAAATTGCTATTCTTACGATTATTCAGTGAATGAATTCGGCCGTCTCTGGCGACCACAACACAGACACCGTCGACCAGTAACCGCATCGTGAACAGGTCACAGAATGCAGCCGGTAACAGAGATATTGTTCCCAACAGGGAACAGCCTTTGTCTGCCGAGAAAGTGAAAAGATTCGGACGTGTTCCTCGCGGTTGTTCGCCGGGCCCATCTTCCCTTTGATCTTATTGGCTTGTATACCGTCGCGCGGCGGAGAGGGAGAAAGGGGGGCGTGAGGGGGCCCCGTGTCCTGGCCACTAAATCTTGGGGAGAGGCTTCGACGTTGAAATAATAAACATGTCCACCGGGATTGTCTTCTCTCCTTAGCGTGGTTCCGTTCCATTGGACGAGTCGTAGGACGTAAAAGGGCGAGCACGGAACGTAATTGCCTCTTTGCATCCAGCGGGAAAAATCGTTTTCGTGGTCTGAAAGTATATATTGGTAACTTGGAGATTGAACTGTTCGAGGTTATGTGATGATCGTCCTCAGTTATAGTTTGATCGATGAAATGCGAGTGTAGGAGACTCAGGTGATTCTGGGACACTGGGTATAAGGTAAGACGTTTGATGAATACATTGCTACTTTGTCTTCGTCCCTGATTATTTCCATTAGACCCTGGAATTGACCGAAAGGGTAACGCGTGGACTCTTAATTATATACCGAGGTATATAATTTCTGAAAATTGTAGTTTCCCTTTTTACATCGCGATGGAGTTGAAGTATATACACTCATGGCAGAATCGACACATTCTACTGGGGAGACTTAGCGTTATAACATTAGAAAACATTTCCCCTATCATCAGGTTCAACTCAGCTATTAATTGTTAGAAGAGAAGATAATAGAAGAAATATAAATACAAATTTATATTTTTAAATACAAATTTGTACTTTTAAATACACATTTGTATTTTTAAATACAAATTTATATGTTTCAATTTACCGTTTCTATATTTATCCAACCATCGAAATATCGCATCTGAAATCAGAGCAAGCAGACAACTCAAAGCAATACGATCTACGACGAAGCAACGTTTTTTTTCGCGATTAAGAAGCCGTCGGCTTACACACGGCCTGCACGAGCGTACAGCCCTCGTAAAGGAACACAGTGAGGTACCGGGCCCTGAAGACTTTGGCCTGGCGCAAAAAGAGGCCCGACGAACCGCTGTAAAAGTCGTCCCGGGCGCAGGGATGCATCTACCGACTCGACTTCTCTTGCCCGTCCAACTTAGACACCATAATCGACTTGCCATTCGGTACTTCCAATAAACAATCAATTCACCAACTACAATATACCTAACAAACAGCCTTACAACTTCAAATATATCTAAACCCAGTACTGGAATTGATCGAGCTAATAAATCAGTGCACTTCAGCATCCCCTATCCTGTCTTAAATTCGAACCTTTTCTTCTAAACACTCACGTCTTCGATCATCATTAATGCTAACAGCTCAGCGATCCAAAACTACCCAATTTAAGGTACCAATTTCACGAAGCTCGATCGATTATCCAGGCTGGACACTCCCCCGATCCCCTTGCTTCCGATCGCAAAATCGCTTCATCCGACGGGGAGGTTCGAGGCAGCACGAACGTACGGCACCGTGGCATCCGCACGCGGATGTCCCCGGGACGTCGCGACGTGTCCGCGGATCGTAGCGGGTGGCAGAAGCATACCGGGACGGGTAGTGGAGTATACGAAAGAAAGGGAAGAAGCGAGCCCGGCGAACTAACTCCGGTCACGCGCGGCAGCTGTAATCACGTCAGCGCGGTACCCTGCTCCCTTGATTGGACCGTCCATCGGGTCCCCTACCTCTCTGTTTCCCTTTCTCTTTTTTTTCTTTGCGTCCCCTTTTTCCTCTGTCCTCCTGTCCCCTCGGGCGCTCTCCCCACGGCGCATCCTTTTCGCTCTGTCGTCCGTCCGCGCCAGCGTCGTTCTCCTCGTGCACGCAAGGTTCTCTAGCCTCTCACCCCATTTCTCCGGGGCCCTTTTCTTTCGTCCCGGGGCCTCCGTCTAGTTGACCACTCTCGCCCCCCCTACCTCTTTCCTTCATTCTACTTCTGTCCTTTCTCTGCGCCGCGCGCCGTCTTCCTTTTTCCACGTTCCTTCTCCCCGAAGCCCCTATCGTCCCCTGCTCTCCCCCCTCTAGAAGCCGTCGCGCACAAATGAGGTTGTCGCGTCAGCGCGTGCGTCCACGGCGTCCTGGGCCCAACAGACGAGTGCCCCTACGATGTCCGGGGGACCAGGACGAGTTCTTTTTTCTATACAACACCACCCCTCCGCCCCGCTCCGAACCCTCACCTGGACCACCAGTTTGCCCGAGATTTCTTCGTTTTGTCATTTTCTACCGGGCCCGCTTCCACCTTCTTTACCCCACCTTCGCTTGATCATTGTTCTCGGAAACGACGTGGACGACCGGGGTGGACGTCGACGGGGGCTGTTCTGTGATTCTTTACGCGGACGATGGTGGGGGAAGGACGGTCAATCGAAGGAAGTTCTGTATTAATCCTCGATGTTGATTCCGATACATCCTCTGTCGAAGGAATCTTAACAGTTTCCTTGACCCCTATCCTCTTAACAAATCCTCTAAAGAACCCTTTTTCCATCGATCCACGAGGTCAATTTTGATCATCCTCGACGTGACAAATCCTGCTTCTCACCAGAAACAGAAGTCCCACTAAATGTTCACCTGTCTAGTGGACGAGTCACCGTGAAAATAGTGTCCCTCCTCCCGGATATCTCGCCTAAGCTTTCAAGCTATGGTCGCGGAGAAGAGTGGGGAAGTCCAGTCTAACCGGTGTAAAGCGGACAACAATGATTCCGTTGCACAACATGCCGTGGCGTTACATTATCGCCCGACCTTCTCTCCCGACCAGCCGTTTCGGGCGTACCGGGGCGATGTTGTAACATACCGAAAATAATAAAGTTGTTCGTCTGTCCCGTCCGTTCTTCGCCCGGCGTGTGAACGCTACACCTACGTGGATCGTTTCTCCTTTCTCCCCCCCTCCTCGGTTGTACTACATCCGCGTTTTATGGTGGACCGTCATAAAGTCGTCGGCCCCGCTTACCAGCCGTATTCGGTATCCCCGGTATGCGTGGTGTATCGCGTATAGAGAACGTCTCGGACCTGCTTTTTACCTGGCTATTTAAGAGTGTTTCGTCGTCTCGCCGCTGCGGCCAAACTAAGCACAAGTAGATCGACATGGGGGATGATTTTCGGCTTGTCACGCTGGGGCCTGAGGACGATTACACACTTGGGACGAAGACACGTGATTTATTACGTCGTAGTAGCTTGATTATTTCAACCACGAAAACTAACGGCTCGATTGGATATTCATTTTGCACTTGGAACTTGACCCCCTTTTCCCGCCGAAAAATTTCACCCCGCAGGATGATGAAAATGGAATCTTTATGGAGTTTCGAATTTGAATTAATTAGGGATACCCTGAAAGCTATTATAGTAGAGTAACCAGCATGGTCATTTGAAGGTCATATATTTGTGAATGTACATTGTGAAATTAAAAATATATGATACCATTTAAAAAACCATCGATGGCCTTCACAAGACCTTGAAGAGAACAACGATCAGAAAATTGTTTATATTATCATAGGGTAAGTGTCTCTAATACTGCCGCTTTGTTTATTTTACTTAACCAAAACGTTACGTATAAAGAATTGTATATAAAAAATTTTCTTCCTAAATTAGTACTCTGATTTACATAAAAACAAAGAAATACACGTGCTTGTACGGAGAGGGAGTTTCTGTTTCCAAAGTTTCACGGGTGCCATTGCACGATATATTTGATTCTTTCCAAGGAACGAACGCTCTCGGTAGCCGATCGCACGAGTTGAATCGAAATTCACAGTCTCCCTTCGTCCTGCTGTTGCTGCTTGTTGGCTCTTAATTGCCGGTTAAACGCGTCGCACGTAAAAATCATCCCGATCGTGCGCACGGTTTCCGCGAGCCGACGACAGGTAGATCAAACGCGAGAGGCGCGGCTTTCATTCCCTGCAAATTGGTTAAATTGCCGCGTTACGTTCCACAGGGGCCGATTCCCTGTAACCGATCAAGCTTTTTACGGGCTGGTCCCGATCCAACGGGGGCATCATAAGAAAGACATTGTGCTCTCGCCTTTGTATACTCCGACGGTGTTTTCGCCCCCTCGATGCCCGAAGCGAAATTGTCAGGCGAACAAAAGAGCGCACTCTCGCCGCTGTTGGGCTGGACGTTGGCAACCCCCTCCTACCCACGGGTTGTCTGACGGTATGTAAGCCCGTTTTAACCGCGGTTTGTCATTACACCGCGAGCAATTATTAAATTCCTTTGTAAACGGGGCACCAGTACCCGCGGAGTGGGACGCTAACAGGATGAAGCAGTTATCTTTGCGTGCCCAGGCCGAAATTACCCCCACGAAAATCGTTGCTGACGGAATCCGAGATGTTCGCTGGGAGAAAAAAACCTGTGTGCCCTGTAAGTGAACGAAGAAGGAAACCAGAGACTGGTCGATCCGGCCACTCGGTTCGGTTTATGTCTTCCTTGGGAATGCATATACATTTGAGGAGTGGATATATATATATATATATATATTCTTGGGTGGCGAGTTTTCGCGGATTAAATTTCGTTGAACGTTTTATTATCGTTCCGTATAATTAATACAATTGAAGACTCAAGACGATAGTTACGGATTCATGATCTATTGTCTGTTCATTAAGTCTGATGCTCGAGACCTTAACTCTTTGCCTTGTTACATCGAGTCAGACACGTTTTGACGATTTCGAAAAGACATAGTAAGTATGAACGTTATTAGTTTTCATTGAGTCGATATGAAACACTACATGAATTACTGTCGTTTCTGGGCAACTATCGACAACAAAGTATTACTGGAGACTGTAGACGTCAAGAAAATGGTAAGGCAAGGGGTTAACGCTTCCACTATTACTTTTTAAAAATCGCCTTCTCACACTGCTAGCATTTTATACAGATCCAGTGCCGTCTTAAAAATTTAGTGAACAGTAAATAAATAAATGAATAAAGATACTTGAGGTTCTTTCGCATTAGAATGTTCAGCAGAGACTACTATACCAGTGGAACACAATCATTTTACTGCCTCACCGATAAAATTCCCCACCAGAATTTTTCAGCACCCCACTGTGACACATATGTGCCATTGGTGGTGAAAGGGTGGATCCGATGCGTTCAAATATACAGAATACTTCGTCAATTCTACATTTACTTCCCCACTGCCTAATTAGATTTTGCTAAATCATCGAACATGAAAGAAACAGAAATAGGAGCCGTGCCCATTTTTAACAAGTCAAAAAGGATCAGAGGGGAATGGAATGTATAGGGGGGCAGCGAACAACCTGGCGGGGCAGACGAAACAGATATACATACGTGGCGAGGGAGGAAAGGCTCGAGAATGGAAAGGTTCGCGACGCTGGGGTTGGGAGGACCGAAACGAAAGAGAGTATTATGCGCGAACGCGAGATTGGGCCCTCATTACCGGCACGCAGCTGCTCTCAGGGCTAATAAGCCGTCACAGCTTCTGTGCAAACCTGGCCCCCATGCAAATGTTACTTCTCCCGCGCTGCTCATCCCGTACCGACGAAAGATGGAAGAATGGGAACGGCTTCCGGAAGGGTGGGGGGAAAAGGGGTAGGGAGGTCCAGAGTTGCTTGCAGCTTCCTAACGAAAAAAAGGCTCAGGTAACACGGTGGGCCCGACTCGAGAGACTTTTACGAGGGAGTAGGGATCGACGAGATCTTGGTCGATCGAGAACGGCCCTATCTTCGATCGATGCCCCCATCGACAGCACCGGGGACACTCGATCCTCTTCTTGCGGTATTGTTTCGTGGGTACGCGGTAAATTGGGATAAACGGTCGGCTGGAATTACCGGGCGGGAGAGGGTGAATCCGTATATCGACTACTGGATGGACCCTCTTTTTTTCTTTTAGAGACATTTATGTTATATAATCGTGTCCATGTTTTCTTTTAGTTACACATAATTTATTCGATGATTTCGTCGGTGTTGAAGGGATGACGAAGTGAAATTTTACAAGTACAGACTCCCCTCGATTATCATCCCGAAATAATCTTATAGGGAGAAATGCTGCAGGCCCTGGTAAATTTGTTTTTTGCCCTAAGCTCGAACCTCGACAACAAAGTATGCGTTTAACAGGTTCCATACCCCTCACCTCCCAGTGGTGGGAATATTGCCTGGACAATAATCGTGTAGAACAAGCCAGACGATAATCGAGGGGAGTCTTTAGGTCGTAGATTTATCTTGGAAGTGTAACAACTAAAAATACTTTATAAACATATTCTTATTCCCTGTCTAAAGTTTTACTCATCGATGCCACTGGATATTTTTCATTTGAGTCCTGAATTATGAGTAATTAATCGTATAAATGTTTCAACAATATTCCACGGAAGAAAGAATTCCATCGTCTCTGAGAGCTAGGATATTAAACAAATATCAAATTCCAAATGGGATAAAGTAGAAGGCAACTGCGTCTCCAATTACAATCACGTGTCCCTTAATTAGTGCTGCCCGCCCCTACAATACTTCTATCCCTGTTCTTTCCATACGTGTATAGTCTTACTGACCATTGCAGACACCTCGATAAGCACGTCTAAGAAGACACGTGTCTGAAAAGCGATCCTCCTCGTCTTCCTCCGTGTTATTATTACTCTCTAGAATCGACAGTAGCAGTCGAGAAATGAATCAACCGATTCGAACCAATCTATCCTTCCATATCATAGAAACATTTCGAAATCCTCAGAGCGTACGTCGAATAACACTGCCCTAAATCCTCTCTGCTTCCGACCCAATACTTTCCCCTGAGCACGCTGCCGTCCACCCACGGACAGCGCACAGACGGGTCTATAGATCTCCCGGGGGTCCCTCGAAGGATCAAAATCCGTGGTGGATCGAGGATCGGCGTAGGAGTAGGCGCGCGTTATCCCGAATGTTTAGTGGCCGGCGCGATGCTTCGGTGGCGGCACCGAAACCGGTAGTAAAGTTATTCAGAGGGAGGGCTCAGGGCTGCGGAGAACGGAGATAAGGAGAAGAAAGGGAGCGAAAAGGAGGCAGGAGAAGAAGGCCGGGTATCCGAGTACCCGAACCGATCTTCACAGATAAGGGCAGAAGGTGTAACTTACTAGGCCTGTTGTATACCTCGATACATCGTGCCTTTATATATATCTCCCTGCGTCCTCCCGTTACATGCCCTTCTCTGTATACCCGCTCCGAGTTCTTCGCTTCCCCCTCTGTCCGTTTCTTCTCCTCTCCGCTCGATTTCGCGCTCCTGCTCGCGCCGCCGATTCTCGCCTCCGCCCTTCCACCCACCCTCTCGTCCGCCGACTATTATGTAGCTTGTAAACCTTTCGGATATACGCGCGCGATCGAGCCAACGGCTATACGCTACCCATGTGTACTCGCGACGTGGTAACGCGGTTTCGAACGACGCGCCACGGATCGAATAAGAACCGTATATACGAAGATCGAAAATAGGAGTTCACGTTGAGATCCCCTGATTTTTTTAGCGGGAATAAAAAACGAAGTTATTGCCTTTTAGACTGTGGTTCGGACGGTCGATGGAGAAATTAAGAGATTTTCGATGGCTTCTTACGTAGAGACTTCTACTGGAACGTAAAATACCGGTATTATACCGATATTTTCGGTTGTACCTTCGCCATATATAACCCTATGTAAGTCCTACCCTTATAAACATCGCAAAAAGACCGGTATTTATTTCGGTTTTCGGTAATACATATATATCGATTTCGGTATAGCTTTGAGGACATAATATCGGTATCAAACTCATACCGGTTTAAGTCCCTGGATGGAAGGGGTTGCGGGGTATGATGGTAACGATGTATGATTATAAATTCCTTGCGATCTCTGTTAACAAAAGTGCCTTCCTGCCTTCCGTAGAATTTATTACCTTTCTTCCAGTAGAGGATAACTAATTCGATCACTACCCTGTATAACTCGTAATATTTCCGAAAGTTCAAAATGAACGCCATCGTCGCGAGATACACAGACAGCACATGACGCCCAATGAAGCCTTGAAGTACTTAAATGCGCCTTAGACATAAAAAAGCCGTAAAACGGACGTCTTGCAGGCGTTATGTGCTACCTGGAATACTGACAGTTCCTTCCGAAGTGTCGGGGACAAGGAACGGAAACTGTCGAGAGAAGAAAACGCACACATGGTGGATTAGCGCGTGCAGAGAGAGAAAAAAAAATAAAAAATCGCGTGACTCGGCACGGTTTTGGTCGCGCATCGATGAAGAGAGGTAACAACGGAAAGTGGTTTCTCGAAGATGATGCCGGCCGTGGTACCGGGCAATTGTACGAGGGTCCCAGGTAACGTTTCGTGCACTCCTCCACGGGCAGAGAGATCTTCACGAAGGAGCCAAAACGGCTCGTTCGAGATTTAACGCCTCAATTACGAATTCATCGCCGGCGGCCATGTACGGGTGTAGCGATGGGGACGAAGGCGATTTCAACCGTCCCGTGGCACGAACCACGGGAATGTTATTCGAAGACGTCGTTCTACGCTACGTTTCCAAGGCAATCCTCGTATTTCGTACGGTACGTCGTACACTTCCACTGACAGCCGAAAAAGCCGTAAAACAGTCGAACGAAACAATAACAAAAGGATGAACGGACGGAGGCTGCGGCGCCGACCACGAAATCCACGCGAGAATCGCCCTTTCATCATCGGGTATATTGTAAAGGAAGAGAAACATCTTCTGGGGGCGATGTTACACGCAACAAACGGTCGGACACACAACTCTTTCGGTTTCTATAGAATTCACCGTGGGGCTTTTACAACCCCATGTCGACATTTTAAAACCTCTATAAAGACATAACCCCGAAAGAGATCGATGCTTCCTTTCGGGGATTATTTAATTCGTCGTAAAACGATGCATTCAGAGTTGTAAATTCCAGGCTCTGGTACGCGTACAGTTGCGACTGTTGCCCGCTAAATTAATATTAGGAAACTGTTTCAATATTCTTTAAGTAAGAATAACTAATATAATTGCTCGACCGGTGAAGCTGACGAATCGTGAGGTGAATGTCGTCGAATGAATGTTTTCGAATGAATTGAGTCCGTGTGACTCTTGTCGATACGAGTGTTTGCGAATGACTGATTTCGAATGTATGTCGAGTTTCGTGAGACGTCGCGCTTCCTCCAAGTTCGCTGAAGGCGTTACCAAAATTCGCCTCCTTATTGATTATGCCCTGAAATGGGAATGCAAATTCCTCGGTTTTTCCAAGTGACGTGGAGGTGGAAAACTTCTTCTTCACGGCGAAGCGGACGCCAGAAAAATATCGCGCACGTGGTCACGGTGCGAGTTGACCGCGACGAATTTTCGAGTCTCTCAACGGTAGGGTTTATGGCTTTATTGTCTGCAAGTCAGTGCGCCCGGGTAAGGCCCAGCGCGGATGGGTCCCAGGTTATCGTGCGCAGTGGCGGACTGTAGACCAAGTAATCGAGTCTTTTGTCTATTATTCTCTGAACGAATTTAAATTGCAAGGGCTGGTCGCGAAAATGTATAAACTGCTCGGAAGAAGGAAATAAAATAATTAAAAATAACGATACCGTCTGACTCTATAGCCGTCGTTTCGGTCTACGACGGAACAGTAGTGGTTGTTACACGCTGTATATAAATTTCGCTGTTTATAAAATTCAAACTCAATGAAATCTTCCCCGAGTTCCGGCCGCCATCTTGGTGACAAGATGGCCGCCGCAGCGGAGTCACGAGCCCGGCTTTACTTCGCGCCACAGCCACCCTTCCTCCTAGACTTCAGCGAGATTACGATCTGAGGTGGCTCCGCGATTTGTATGGGGTGTAGGTTTTCAGGATTAGAAACGCAGACACACACAGACACGTACATGCACACGCGCGTCGAAGAACGTTTTTCGTGGCCGAAACCGGCCGAAGGCTCAGGTTAACCGAGAAGGTGGAGGAAGACAGAAGGATACGCAACACGGAGGGACGTATGCGTGTACAGGAACGAATTCACGGCTCTCCTTAATACTCTTGCTAAGGCGATTTATCCTCGACGCCTCGATCGGCGCGAGCAAGAAAACAAGAGGACGAACACGGCCGTGTTCCGGCCGGCTACAAGACTCGTTCGAACGCGTAATCGAGAAACCGCGCCGAGGTTCCGAGAGCTCTAGGCGTGGCTTTTATTTTTTTCTTAATGTGACTTCGAACACCGAATACGATGAAGCTTTATTTTTAACTTTTTTGTTTATCGGAGAACTTATTCCGATGTGGAAGGAAACTTTTAAAGGCATCGACGTCTTTTAGCAGAAATTGTAATTGTTGAAGAGGGTGAGAGTGTGTGTGTTCAAGTTGGTATTTAATATAACAGCGAAAAAATTATATCAAGTCCATATATTGTTTCAAACCGAACAGTATAAATACCATCACATTAATGCAATGTTCACCATTTCTACACATTCAGATTTACTTCAAGTCTATTCGAAAATATCGATTATTTCTCCTGCAGTTCCTACCGAACGTTTCCAAAATCACAAGGTTTCTGCATCTTTAATTTGCTCTCCTCTGAAGTATGGAAAATGTGACTTAATACACTCTAACCCTAAAGTCCGGATATTGATAAAAAAATTATTTACTCCACTCGGTTAGTGCTATAAGCCCCTAAAATCTCAGATCCTTTTTCTCGAACACTCTGCACAACTGCTGTTAATCTTCGTACCCATTTCGCACATGTCACCGATGAGCAAAAAAAAACCAGTCAATCCTCTCATCTCTTCCATCGACATTCAACGCAACTACCTCACTTCTCTCCATTTATCTTCGACATCCACCTTGCGATTTCCCCCTATCCCGACGCCCCGGTACAAACAGCTTAACTGGTTCCGTTATCAGAAACCCCCTCGCGATAGAGGGAACCACGCTTCGGATAGGGACAACATAATTCCCAGCCAGGGGAACGGTAACAAGCACACGGTCCCCTGGTAGCGATGATAAACGAAAAACTGGCACGTGAATTAATGGGCAGTGGTGGCCAATAGTTCAACGGTTATGTCCTTGGCATCGAGGAAACGGGCCTGACCCAGCCATAGAGGGGCCAGGAGGCCCACGAGATTTTAATCACGAATTTTGTGCGCGTCAGGAGAGATGCTGCTTCTCCGGTAGCCATCGTTGAACTCAGGGAACCAACGCGGCGACGACGCCGGTTCACGAAACGGTTCCGAGAAACGGGGAGACGAGACCGCCACCTTGGCTGCTGCGGGGCTAACTGAGTGTGCACGTCCGGGCAAATTAAGTCGTTATTTCGGCAGATGGCCAGTTTTCGGTGGATCCAGCCACGTGATCAAGGACTACCGAAACGGGGGAGAGAACTGTTGTTAGAAGACGTAACGAGCGTCAAGTTTTCGGCCGTTTGTGACCGGTTGACGGTTCCGTGAAAGGCAAGGATTTGACCCTGATTGTTTTCGACGATTAGACGCGTGTGACTTCTGTGTGGGAGATGTGTTCATCATTCGAGGGGAATTCAGCAGTGTTTCGATGGAGGACGAGGTGGCGGAAGGAAGGATTTGGTTGCTATGTTTTGCACGGAGACTCGATGGAATGTGGACCTTTGGTATCCAGTGGATTACACTGTTCGCTTGAATGAGATAAGGTATCAAGATTAACGAAGGATAAAGTGTTATTCTATGAAGAATTGTTAGCGGAATGTTGATGGAATGTGGGATTTTATCCATTGAATTGCAGTGTTTGTTTGAATGTGCGAGAGGTTAAGGAAGCATAGAATGGTATTCTATGGAAAATGTTTTTCTTTCGGGGTAGTAACGATATCCATGGGAAGTAGAGGGTGTGAGATACATGGAACAGATAATGTTAATAATTAGGATAATATAAAGAACAGAAGTAGTTCAAGATTTCGTTCTTGCAGGGGAAATTACATACTAGTATATTTAATTACACCTGAATTGCGCAAGAAAATTGTAAGGCCAAGTCATTGCACTGTTAAATGCCATGGTCAAGTCAGATTCCTCCAGAATGATGGATTAAATTCAGACCCGAACACAGGTTCATGTTGAGCTTTGCTATACAACGATGCAAAAGTAATAAAAATATATCTTCTATTCGCCATTTGTTTTGATGAATGAAGATTCTACAAAATTGAATTATCATCAAGGAATTTCGTTTCACAAGCAACAGGTATCTAAAAAATCAAAAGGAACTGGTCATCCAGTTCTCCACGATTAGCTACCGCGTGAACTCTACAACAACATGGATACCATTCGTTATTTAATTGAAAATTTACAAGGTAGCTCGAGCCACGTGACCGACACACGATACCCAGGCGTCAGATGTTGTTCGTAAAAAGGTCGAAAGTCTCCGCAGACAAGCACGTAGCTCCGCGGAAGAAGCCAATTTTCGGTGGATTGTTCGGTTAGGGAATTTGTGTGTAGGTCCCAGCTCGATCGGTCGATCGAGGCACGTCTCGAATGATCTACGAACGCGTTGCCCCGACGTCGCCACGACCCACTAATTTCAAAGGGAAACAATATTGTCCGCGCCTTCTCATCTCTTCACCGCCCTAACGCTAATCACTTTTTCGTTTTTTCTGTTTCAGGTGAGTATCCCATCTTCCTCGACATAACTGGTGTATTATAATATCGAAAACGTCGAATCGAAGCGGGTGTACGGTGAGTACAAGGAAGGAAATATTCGAACCCGAGAATACCATTGCATCAGGTGTGTCCACCACGACTTCTTCTTGCTCCAAACTATCTACGTTAGCAGTCTAGTGTAATATACAGAAGTCTGTGCTTCCAACTTCCCGTTACATTAAAATATGGCCGTTTAGAAAACAATTTGGAAGCACTGTGTAAACGTGGTGTGGACACAACTTTCCTATGTTTATATAGAAGTCTGTGATTTCTTGTCGCGCGCGATACTTTATATTTTAAACTTAGCAATTCTTAACCAAACTAACAATATGGAAGATCTTCGGAGGTTATTGATTAATCTTGAAGACTGGGCACGAGCACGGCTCATATTCTTACATCATGACTTAAAGAATACTATCTTTTTCTAACATTTGACTGCCTTTCAGCCGAATACTTAGTCTATTTAATTATGCGTCTATGCTCCCAACCGTTTGTCGTCGACCTGGACACGGTGGTCATCCCGCGGCCGGTGTCCGTCGTCCCGTGGCGGCATAATCGCCGTCGCGTACCGTCCCCGACGATAATCCTTTATCGCTAAAGAGCCAGAGAATCGTAGGCAGATACGAATGCGATTTTCAGAACCTGTTATGGTCGTTCCGGGGGCCCTCCAAGGTGGTCTACAATTGCAGTAATAACTCAATTATCCTCTCAGGCCGCATCGTACCCGCCTATCTGCCTCTTTTACTCTCAAATCTCTCACTCCCGTTCCCCTCCTCTTCCCTGTTCCCATGCCACTGTCCTCGTTCCGCCACGGCAAACCGCTGTTACCCCGTCTTCCTCCTTCCTTCCCCCACCCCACTCGACTCTACCACCCCCCCAAACGCTGCGGTTTCTTCCTGCTTTTATCCGAGCCCTTCCCTCTGCCGTGGCCTCCACGCGGAGCGTAATAATCCCTTCGATCCCATCACGATCTTTCCGTCCACATATTATTAGGGGCTGCACACATACGCACGCACACGTGTACATACTAGCGACAGACACACGTGTAAACGCGTGTAGACGGTGACCACGGGGGCCAGAAATCGGCCCCGTCCGTTGGGGCCATAGAATCATATCGAAATCGTACAATTAGTTCGAACGATTGCCCCGGAATGATGACTTTCCTCGTTGCTCGGGGGTTCTACCGAAGGGGATCATCCGGACCTGTCGGTCGTTCGTTTTCTTCTTTTTTTAATTAAGGCAACGGTCCAGGTTGCTGGCTACCCGGCCGCTGTTCTTTCGCTGGATCACGGTGACGGGAAAGAGGGTGGATGGATTGTTCCGTGGTCAATGGAACGATTTGGATTTCGAGAGAATTGAGATGGAGGGACGGGTGGTCGTGGATGGTGGGGGGTGGGTCGTGAGGATTTTATAGGATTTATTTTTTTGTTCGTATAGCTATAGTTTATTGCATTCGAGGTTTCGTAAACGGGACAGTGATATAGTTTAAATTCAAGATATTTCATAAAATTCTTTTTAAATCGCAGTGGGAACGATACCTTCTAGACGCGCAAGAATCGTAAGAAAACAGAGCATCTACAAAACGAAGGAAATATTCCAGCAAATTTAGCTACTTGTCCGTAACAGACACGAGTGACATGCAACAATCCCTGAAACTTCGTCACCACACTGTATACAGGTTGAGTTAATAAGAACTACTATCTAAAATATTTCGTCGCCTACTGGTTGTAACAAAAAACGTCTTAAGGAATTATGTAGCATTTAAGGGACGCAATGGACAGATACAATTTGTGTTTTTTTTATATGAAGGTGACCTTAAATTTTTGCAAGGTCAATGCATCTTTTTTTACTACCATCATGCTACGGGTCGTTGAATTCGTCCTTCCATCGACAACAACATAATATTAAAAGAAGAAACATTGACCTTGATTAAACTCAAGATCACCTTGATAACTCAACAAAAAATGAACCCTAAACGAATCAAAATGTATCCATCCAATGCGTCCCTTAAAATGCTACACAAGTTATTAAAATATTTTCTGATACAATCAACAGGTAACGTATTATTTTAGGTAGTCTTTCTTACTGCCTCACCCCGTATATCACGAACTGACATCTTCGCGTCGCTACTCCTTTTCAACGGTGATCCACCATTATTCCCCATGAATCCCGAACAACCGTTTCAATCTTTCGCCTCTAAATACCTACAGGGCGATCCCCCCTCAACAACCCTTCCCACTGACGTCGGTCTAATCGCGAATATCTCAAGCTCAGGTGTCCCAACCCGAGGGCGGGCATAAATTCCGCCTCGTGTATACCGGGGAGCCATCCGTATCCTCGTTGAATCACAAGCCCGAAAGGGGATTCGCGAGCGTCGCCCCGGATAAATCGTGTTCCACCCGCGAGTGGACATTCCGAAAGAGATCACCGGTGAAGAGCATAAGGCAAAGAGCACAAAGGGTAAAGAGAGAGAGAGAGAGAGAGGAAAAAGTAAAGGTAACCACGTCGAAAAAAAACAGAGGAAGGAAGATAAAAAGAGAAGGACAAACGTGTGTAACCTCGGTCCAGTCCAGAGGGGTTAAGCTAAAGCCCCATCGATCATGGGATCCGGCCGGTCCACGATCCCATGACTCTGGCCATAAAGCCCCGTAAGACCCAGGCCGCGCGAGAAAGAGCGAAAACGAAACTTGTGCTGGGCATGGAAAGGAGGCGAAACGCGACCGTTGAACGGAGAGACGATGGAGGATCGCGAAACGGAGACAGAAGAACCGCGACTGTTGCGGCGTCGGACCCCCATAACCGTGAACTCTGCGTCCGCCGTAGCTTTATGGCGGCACGACGACGTAGAATTACCCCCGTCGTAAGCAGGTATATACTTAAATCTCGCGCTCATGCACGTAAGTCGCCGCACGAAATTGCACCACGGATATTGCCCGATCGAGATTGTGGAAAATCCAGGGCCTTCGATACGCGCCGTGTGGCCGCGACCAAACGTTATACACCGCGAGAGTCTGCCGCTCGCTTATGGGGGTGTGGCGTGTGATTTACCATTGGGGAACGGTACACCAACTGGGCCTCGGCGGGTTTTATGCGGGCCCGGTTTTCCGACGGAGCCTCGCGTGCGCCTGTTGCTAGGTACATGTATACGCCGGGACAGATACTTGACTAGGAGAAATATTGAGTTGCCGTGAGAGCAATTTGCTGTTTATGGGAACCAGGGGTTCGTCGGAGAGGGGGATGAACTCTCCTTGGTCGTCTTTACGACAGATGTCTCCGTTCGACTTTCTGGATCCTTTCGGAAATTTGGAGTGAAATTTTACTGTATCGTTTCTTTATTGCGATCATTGACCTTTGTTTATGCTGAAAATTGTTCGTAATTAATTGGGTAACGGAGTGAAACTTCACACGTTCGCTACCAGTATATTCTTTCGAAAAATCTTCGTCACAGACTACGATAGATTTTTCAGCACTGTATTCGATGGAATATTCTTCTATTTTTGATCGAAAATTGAAAATACAGTGGAATTTAACTATATTGCCATTGTCGTGGCTGTAGGGGAGTAAAATGGGAATGAGTTCTGAGCCCCCTCCAATTCTGTCGTCGTAGCCTCGGCATCAGCGTCTGCGCAAAAGCTGGATCGTGCTTGTGTACTAGTGGTACACTCCAAAATTGTACTGTTTTAAACAAATTATGAATTATTCCCCTTTTTTAAGCAGAAATTGTGAGACAACGTATACAAGTAGAGCCCTGGAATTTATCACATTGGAAGGACCGTATTTTTTTTGGACAATAATCACTTGAAACTTCAAAATGTATACATTGACACATTAATCACATTTCCGTAGTACCTGTACCTATAGGTTTGGATAGGTGGTTTCTGAATGAGCTCAAAAGCGTCTCGGTTCAGGAGTTCTCGGCGACCTCGCATTTAGTTGCGTTAATCCGAACCCTATTCGACGACCTTGAACGGCCACGCGATTTTATTCCATCCGGGGAATTCTTCTTGAATTATTCCCGAGGCTTTGGTTTAATACAAAAAAGGCGAACTCATTAAAATGCACAGACAATTAACAGATTCAAAGGTGTTTTTGCGGCCGTGTAAAATATTTGCACGAGTTTCCTTTTTTTTTTTCTCGTGACCGCCACTTTCCTCCTAGGGAATAGACTTAATTGCATTATTTATTGGATACGGGAATTCAATGAGTTACATTGTTGCTGTAACAACTCCTTTTATAACGATACTTTTGTTCGTTCCGCTCGTTAGTCGTTCAACTCCTCGAGCCAGAGCCAGTGGCGTTCCTAATTGATTGCATCTTAATTAATTGCTAATGGAACTTCTGTGTAAATTGTCGAGACTCAAGAACGCCAGAATGCGGAGGAAAGAAATTGTTCGACCGCGAGCTACCGATTACCTTGCTCGTTTGTTAGGAGCATCCCTCGAGGATTTAATTACAAGAATCATTCGAAAGTAACATAGAAAACGTTTGAAATTCGAACCTCAAATATTTCGATGCCTTTGAAGTATGACTAACACTGGATACTATTTCTTTAGGGACTTCTATTAGGGACCCTATTTGATTACTATGAATTTTTGGGGACGTGATACATACTTCGTAGCAGAAAAAGTTTCAAATTCGAGCCTAAAGTCTTTCGAAGCATTATTTCTTTAAGGGCCCTATTGAATTATGAGTACTATGGATTTTTGAGAGGTGAACAATTACTTCAAGTAACATGCTCCGTAACACTTATAAACAAAATTGAGAAATATATACATATATTAACCCTTGTCCAATTCTTCAGCTCAATTTAGCCCGAAATAAATGTTCGATTCTTACTTACATTTCTTATTATAGAAATTCGTAACTTCATTTGATACCTAAAGGCTAACATATATTATGATCTGACTGTAAACATATTTTCTTAATTCGATTTTAATTCAGGCCCAAAATTTCATTAAAAAAAAAGTAATGCTATAATTTATTCCAACAGTCCACGAGGGTTAATTTGCATCCAGATGTCAATACATGTGATTCATTGATAAATTCTAATAATATAGACATTTATAAATCAGAGTTACATTCGCGATGAGATTGATGCAATTGCTAATCTATATCCTCGTTTCGTCATTTAACCCTTTAACGCCCAGATCCTTAAATCGTTATTTCAAAATTACTAGACTAATCTATATGTTGTATCTCGTTACTTGGAAGTCGAAAATATCGATATTAAACAGATCGATATTTTTTTTTATTCATTTTCGGAGAGAATACTTGAATTTCTCAACCGAAAACCTGTCAGTGAAACTATGGATCCTTGCTGACAAAAGTTACGTATAAAAAGACTATGGCACCGGTGCAACGCATGAGTTAAACGGTTAACTAGTCAGATAAAAATCAACCGATCCTCAGGGCCACTGAAATTCACCCCTGGCAAAAAGATAATCGACATTGAACCGTTTGTCCCAAACGAGTCTCCCCAGCGTCCCCCAAAAATTCTCAGCTCCACTTCTTTCGATTATATCGCGAGTAGACGCGCGCGTCGAGTATGAAAAATTTCGCGAACGAAAGGGCGAACAAAACGAAAAAATGGCGGGCAATTAACGCAATAGGATCGCGATCCGATCTTATCGCTTGGCCGACCGATCAGTTTAAACGATCCCGTCCCAACGCCCCGATAACAACGCGCACGCTGATCTCGAGGATTTAAGGGCTGTCATTAAGACGCCGCAAGGTGATGTCTCCCTTAATGGGCGTCGTTAAATTTGCATCGGGTCTTATCGCTGGCTGAGCCCGTTGCGCAGATTAAAACTGGCACCACGGAAAAATCAACGTATCACGCACGACCCCCTCCGACCCTCCCGTGGTTCAATTACCTCGCGGTCACGATCACCCTAAATCCTTGCCACCCTAATCGAGCTGAAAATCTGCTAACCGTCCCCCCTTTGCGAGCCGAAGTTATCGTTTTAATTGATAAACCCAGCGTTCCTCCGCTTATCGAATGGGATTCCACGGCGATTTCGGTTTAATTGCATTTTTACGAGGGATCGTGGGAACTTTTGTCACCCGTTTCCGACCATTTTTTACTCCGGTTCGCATGATACTATTTTATTTATGAGCAGACTTTCTTCTGGTTTATCCGAGCATTTGTCTTTTTCAGTTTGTATAACGTTGCGATGTTTTTTTTTTTGGATATACAGGGTGATGTAATTAAAACAGGCGACTTCTCGGCTGTTATAGCGAAGTGAATTATTACAGTAAAACACACACATAATAATAGTAAACTGTAACTATAATAACCGTTCAAATCCTGGCGTGAGCACGAACGCACGTATTAGCTGATCAGCTGATCGACACTTGTACCCGAATAACTTTTGTTTACTCGATTATCTTACAATTCCCCGTGTAAACTAATAACCCTAAACCAATCATCGCGCCGAGAGTGAACCACAAAGCATCAGAAAGGAATTCGTCAACGTCACCAAAGACTCGCAGTGTCTTCGCGAACGACTCAATCGCGGGACTTGTGAGTAACGTCACTGGAATCGAAGAGATCCCACCGAAACCGCCTCGATAAACACATTTTCCGAGATGGGAGGGGGGGAATCGAGCATCGAAGGAGTACGTCTGCCCTGGCCAATCAGCCGTCAAGACGGGATCGTCAGAAGGTAGCCCAGCCGTGTCTTCCTTCCTTCCTTCCTTCCTTCCTTTTCGATTCCGTACGCTCCCCTCCCCTCCCCGCCCTCCCTGTCCGACTACCTTCCCTTCCCTTTTCTCCCTTGCCAAACCAATCTTCCATCCCCGGAGTAAGACATTGAGGCACCTGCTAGAGTCCAGCTCAATCAGGGAGTATAGCGTCGTGGAGAGGAGGCTGGCGGCGGTAGTGGGAGAGGTTGCACGGTATACCGAGGGAACTGTATCCGGACGGGGCAGGGGCCCTCGACCGACTGGGTGGTCCTACCGCTTCAGTTGTGTTCCGACGCGCTTCAAGCCAACACTACGAGAACACACTATTTCGTTCCCGCGGACCGAGCGCGTGTGTCGTCGAACGAACCCGCACAGGAGCCAAAGAGAGAAGGAAAGAGAGAGAGAGAGAGAGAGCCGGAATAGAGGCGGCCCCCACAAGTCCTACCGGTTCCACCCGAGAGACCTGTGTATCCGATCCAACCGTTGCAGCCGTGTGTGCACACACTATCGTTCTACTCACGGATTTGAACGACTTGTATCGCGCGGCGTCGCGCGGGGGCATCTGGTTACGAGTACATAGTCCGTACGGAAAGGTGTATCGCTTGTTCGTCTCGTGTATCGCGTGTGGTTAATTCTTGGTTGTGTGATTGCGAAACTGAACCACGGATGATCAACAGAGTAGAGATCGAAGGTGTCAAAGTGAAGTAGGGGGACGTCTACTCGATGGAGCTGTCAGACTCGTGGACCCGTCGAACCAACTATCAGAGGTCAACGAAGTGATATTGGGCTATGGTTTTTTTTTATAGATCGAGGTGGAATGGTGAAGTGAAGATATTGGGATAGGTTCTAGATGATGTTCAGTAGACGGTGGTGAGAGATTGTGTCGTTTGGTTACTCTTGGATTAACCAATCGTGGCTCTACCAAGCGGTTACAAGCCGACGCGGATCGCTCGCTGCGGTATATACGTGTACCGAAAAGGGGGATAATTCTTCGCCGGGTGAAGTGAAACGGGGTTCGATCGGAAGGTGCGAAGGCTCGGGAATGGTATAAGGGACGATAACGACAAGGTGGCCACGTGGGCTGTAATCAAATGCGGGTTTATTTAGAACGGACGCTTTGATAAAGTGGTTAGCGCGAAAGTGTGTATCGAGCCAATCATACCACCTGATTGCCCGGACGTGAGTCGGTGCGAGAAGACCAGGAGGGAGAGAGGGAGAGTGAGAGAAGTAGAAAAGGCGAGAAGACGCAAACGGGGTTGAACGGGTGGGAGAAAGACATAACGCGAGAGGAGCCGTACGAACCCATCCGGTGGCCGAGGTGGAGACGGTCGTCGCGGCGGCGATGAAGACGTCCGGGTGCGCCGGTGTTGTTGCGCCACGTGATTCGTAGATCGTCACGATTTCTCTATTCGCCGGACCTTGGCACCGAAGCCGGTTTCCCATTTCGGTCGGAGAACTTCCGTTCGTCGAACGTCGTCGAGGAGAAGGATCGTTTCTTTGTGGAGGATGCCCTCGAAAACGTGAAAATCGGAATATCGGAGCAGCTAGAGGGTGAGTTCGAACACGTTTTCGAGTGGGGGGAAATTGGTGTGAAGGTAGAAATTTGGAGTGGTGAATTAGGTTAGAATTTAGGAGTGGTGTTTTACGAAATAATCGGCAAACGATGCTGGAATAAATGGAACGTGGATGTAATAAGGAACGTGTTTATCGAAAGAGGAGAAAAATCGTACGGAGCTTACTATTCCTCGAGTCGGTAACTATAAACAAAGGGTGGTGGTGACCATTTTGGTGGGACAGAGACAGTTGACAGCTTGACAGCTAATGGGTGGACTTAGCAGACGAATGTTTAGGTTTGGTTTTACTGGATCGTCTTGGTGGAGGGACCATCGACGAAAGTATTTGTCTGAGATATTCGAGATTTAGACGGTTGTATTATATTGTAAGGAACAGGTGGCCTTTAAGAATGGAAGAAGAAGTTCTTTCATTCTTTTGCATAGAAATATATAGCATAGTTTCAGTTATGAGTCTTCGAAATACGACGGTGATGTCTTGGTTAATAGATAATGGATGGAAGTTTGAGGTTTGAGTTTGAGGATTCTTCATTAACCACCGTCACAAGTTAAGCCTGGCTTTTCACTAACAGAGCTTATATTTGTTAAATATTGAAGGGTCTGTAGTAGATGTTTACATCCAAATTTAGAATTCCGAATCTCGAAGACAACATGTTTAAGACTCTGTATTCTGCACTTTCGTGGTTCAAAATCAGTCTTTCTCTCGTTTTTTTACGGAAACAAATAGTGTCCCTTAAAAACACAGAACTTCAAAATATACTTGGGTGTTCATTAAAAATACCCATTCTCAAAGAAGGACCACGAAGTCGAACCGATTTCATAAGTGACACCCAGAGTTGAGCACAATTTTCTTCGTATACATAGGGAAAATCCAAGTATCCAAGAGTGTCTTCTTGATCTTTAAACAATTGATTCGTTCATTTCCAAAAGTGATTAAGTCCACAAAATTTATCAAACAAATTTGCTTTAAATATACAAAGTTAAGCACCGATCAAGTACGGCCCCAAAATTCGAAAAGTGCAGTTAGTTACCTTATCCTCTGAACGATTCACTTACTGAGATTAAATAATCGTTTGTCAAGTGTCTAGTCGTTCCAGAGGACGAAACTATTTCATTACAAAAATTGGAACTTCCTCGCACTAGAATTTTCATTTTTTATTCTTTACTGAAAACTCTTTCTCGACATAATAAATTTCAACACAAACGTACACCAAATCCTTGTCGATTACTGAAACTCAACTGTAGAATAGCGTCCAACAATATTTTCGAAATAAATACAAGCCCTGACTTCTCGAAACAACGTCCGTTAGACAGATCCTCCTGAAAGATACAGCCGTAGAGCACCATTGCGTTTCACCCACGGAATTTCCCGGATGCTCGGTGCTCTCCTCTCTCTGGCCGAGAGAGGAAGACGCCTTTCCTCTCTCGTCGCTGACCCTTCAAGAGGCCCAGGTATGCGCACCGACCAACCGTTGGCCCATTCAGCATTTTTTCTTATTCTTTCCACGAGAGTTTCACCGTAGAGACCGGACGGCCACAAGACGCCTAATTCCTAATTCCTATTCTCGCTCCGGTCCCGTTGGGTACCTC
Source organism: Dufourea novaeangliae (assembly GCF_001272555.1). NCBI lineage: Eukaryota > Metazoa > Arthropoda > Insecta > Hymenoptera > Halictidae > Dufourea > Dufourea novaeangliae. The sequence goes on along the minus strand of NW_015373997.1, from coordinate 851,953 downwards.
TGCTCCCTCTCTGTCTTTCTTTCCACATCTATCTCCGTGGTTGCGGCGAGAAGGGCCACACGGTTTTTCGAATTCACCGACCTGCCTCGTGAAATATCTCTATTATTGTCATGGAGATAGACCGGCCGCGAAGAATAGGCACGAGGAAGGAGAGAGAATTTCACGGCGGAACGCCGCCATGACAGTTTTCACAAGGGCGACGCGCAACAGACGCGGCCGAATGGGAACTTGTTCGGAACAGTTTCACAGAAAAACAATCGTTCTGTTTTATTAATTTATAAGAAAATGAAAGCAAGTCCAGATATATTATTTTAACCAATGTTTACTACCATCATAAGGTTTAACAAAAATATGGTTTGAAATATATATGTGCTTTCAAAATGGCGACGCAGAGTGGTAAATATTTCAACGTTTTTCTGTGGTTTTTGGGCTGACGGAAGTGATGGGAATGGGGCATGTTTCTTTTTTACTATGACGGGAAAGAATTTTAGACCAGGTCCAGGCTGGTTTAGAAAGTCGTGGCGGTGTTGCTTTGTTCTTTTTTCTAGAGGAAAGGAGGCAACAGGGTCGATTTTTTAGTGGCTGTGGTTGTTCGTTAATAAATATTATTAGTATAGATCTGTGAGCAATATCGATTGTTGACGATCCAAGCGAATTCCAATTTTTCCTGAACATTACCCCGAATTTTGGATTTTGTAAATCTTCGCTGTACAATATTTCCAATTTTGATTAAATCATCGATCTTGAATAAATCTCTGTTATTCTCCTGCTTCGCCTATGGAACCGAACACATCGTCCAAAATCTTCAATTAAATACTTCCTTGTCTTTCAATTAAAGTCATCAATTAAATACTTTCTTTCAAATCGAATTTCCTCCGAGAATCATTCAAGTTGAAAAAATAAGGGATATCAGCAGAGGCGATAAAACACGAATAACGAATGAATAAAGAGGTAAAGGGTTGGAGGGATAGGGGAGCGCGCGTCAAAGAGGAAAATGAGAAGTTCGTCTCTCGCAGGAGAGGAACCGCCGCCCGATGCCAGCAGGCAATCGTACAGACGGATGGACATAACACAGGAGAACCAGTTCTCTCATTTCATTGCGTTCGTTGTCCGATAATGACGCACAGCACGGTACGGCGAGCCCCAAGCCGCGTAAAGGCGCGTGTGAAGCGAACGCACCGAAAGCAAACATCCACGGGGAGGTTTCCACGCCCGGTCCTCCCACGTCGACCATTGAAAATTCCCTTTGACCTTGACTTGCTCCGAAAAGGCTTCGTGTTCGTCGTCGATTCGTGTTGCAATTTTAAAATTCTTCTGCGCCGTTTCGAAACACCGAGACGACTTGCATTTCCTTTTTCTCTAAGAAAAATTTCCATTGAAAGGAAGAAGATTCTAGATCATTGTTCACTTTAATCCTTCCTTTCGTCGCGTCTTATTGGAAAAATGAAATTGAATAACATTTTCCTACATATACTCCATGGCTCCATGGGTCTCGATCTCTTAATGAATTCGAAGGACAAGCTCTTCCTGTTTTTATTCGAAAGATAAACCCATCACGGAATAATTATAATTCCTCCGGGGCCCTCTATATTCATTCAAACTCATCCCCGTGTAAACACAGACTCCATCTAGCCCGACACACGTCAGGCCTCGATTACAGGGTCCGATAAGATCGATAGCAACTTAATAACGGAGGCAACTGGAAGACAAACTGCCTGGTGGAAGAAATCTCCGCGAGCGCTTACCTCCCCTCCGTGGCGTCGATCTGGGGCCTAACGAACCCGCTAAAATCGCAAATAACTGTATTACCGGACGTACACCGTGGCCACGTAGGGCGACCATAAGTAATTCGACGTAACGTCCCTTTAATGAAATTACATCCTATTTGCATCCGTAATACGGTGTGCACGGCGAAGTATCGGGCCCCGAAGGGGACCCAATAAAATCTCATTAATTCCCTCGTCGACCGACGAGTCTCGATATCATTCCGGTTTTGCGCGGCCTGCGCGTCCTCCCGCCCCCTCGGTCCCCGGAGGAACGAAAAGAACGGGGAACCAGGCGGGGAGGGGGAAGAAAAAAAATGGGGGGGGAATCTCGAAATAAAAAGGGAGATATAAAAAGCCGGGGGAACGAGTTCGCGAGACGTGATCGATCTCTGGAGCGTAGCCGAGCGCATGTACGAACGAGTTACCTGTTACCACATGTTAATCGTCGGGATGCGACTTTCCTCGCCCCCTTACATAAGCGGCTGATGTACACGCACGTCTCACGCGGGGCCCTGTATCCCCGTCTCGCGTACACGCACGCGCGTGCGCCAGCGCCGCCGCCGCCGGCCGCGTGAGACGCAAACTGGGCCCCGAGCGCCGATTGTCGTTTCCTCCTCGGGACGCTCCTCGGGTAATTAGCGAACGTTCCCGGCCCGTGTGGACGTTAATAGACATGTCTAAGGATTACGTTAAACGACGGCGATTATACCCCGCCACGGATTCAGGAATCGGTCCTTGATAAAGATCGTTCGATCCGTGTGCGTGAGCGCCTTTCGTCAAGACAGAGATTTTTCCGATTCGATCGTGCGTCGACGATGAGAATCGCTTTTGAGGTCGGTCGTTATTGCCACGATGAGAATATGATCGCTGCCTCGCGATGATTGGAGAGTGAGACTGGCGGAGAAAATGCTGTTGGGATGATGGATGTGGTGTCCCGAGTTGGGAGTTTCTTCGGTGGATTCGATTTTTCGTTTTTATATCATTCTGTGGAGTTGATTGGGTGGAGATTGACTAGGGACTAGTGTTTTTTTTTTTTTTCAGTAAGATATTTTATTTTATGTGACTCTTTTTTAGATTCCAGGCGCGATCTTTCGAGAAATCGGTTATGCATCTCTCATTTATTACATGTGTGACCTTGTTATCCAATTGGTCATTCGAGGCTGTTTTGCCTATTACTAGATGGTATGTCAGTGGTCTTAAAAAAAATTAGTGCTCACGACCGTGTGTATACGTAATTTTGGACTTCTTACGTAGACGATGTTACATGAAACAACTTCTAAAAGCAACATCAATCGGTGCTCTCGATTGTAAATTTAACGCAACAATTTGATGCATCGACCTTCTAGAAACTCTTACACATTTTCACACTGTCTACATTACTGGATATCGAATGAAACGAAAGGTGGATAGATACTTAATGCCAGAACGAAGAACTAGATTGTTTAACATCCTTGGTTCTAATTACTCGATACCCTTTCCCGGCACAGTTTCTGCGTTCCTTGAATTCCAACGACTCTGAAATTCGCGTTAATCGTCGTGGCTTTTTCAAGCGGTTCGGTATTTCAGTTGAAATTATGAACCAGTCGAAGACGTTTCAACACGCACCCGCTATTAATGAATCCACAGTCGGGCGCGATGACTTCATCTGCACGCGTGCTGCGGTCGGACGTTGCGAGACCGTAAAAACAAACGTGTTGTTCGTACAATGTTTCCCGGTGAATAGGTGGTCCCCGATCGACGTCTAAATCCCGGTCATAATTAGATGGAATAAGGGACGAGGAATGGAGGAGGGTATTAGCAACGTGATCGAAACGGAAACTTCGCGGCGGCCACGATCTGAACGCCACCATCGTTCCGATCTAATCGAACCAGTCGCTGTTTCGTCGAGCGTACGCGTACCTGTTCGACTCGGCGGATCAACAACGAAAAATGGAAAATGATTGGTAACCCGACTGGTCAAGCTATTCGATTAGATCGTGGATTTAAGGTAATCGATCACAGAAGTGGATAATTATCGAGGTAAATCTCGGGAAATAATTGAAAAGATCGACAGACAAATGTGGACTCCTGTATTTCTGCAATTCTCGAGAATTCCAGTGAAAGTGTTGAATTTAGATCGACTCAATTACAGTGTCTCGAATCGATCAACCTATAATTACAGAGAATGTGTTTCCGTGTATATACGCAATTGCTTCGCATTATTCTTACAACATCGACACCGTCGAGCACGTCATTTTCGTCCGCGGCTAGAGAACTGGCTAGAGCACGTGTTACAAGCAGTGTCAAAACCTGGGACTCAATCATGGGCGTAGCCAGGTTATCAGTCAGGGGGGTAAAAATATTAACACATCGACTGTCACAGTAAAAAAGGCTGTACTGAGAACGGGCAAATTCATTATCTAGATATAAAGTCTCCAATAACGAATAAAAAATAAAACGAGACCTCGCCATTTTGTCTATCGATCAAACGTAGAAATTCCAATATTTACAATAAAATAATATTTAATCTTGAATTTATTTACAATTACTTAATCACATCAACTGTTTGAAGATCAACACGACCCTCTTAAATACTGCTGTTTTTGACTATCTATTATTCGAATAAAATTCCGCCCATCTCTGCCGAGGAACATGTCAAGATTACTTCCAGTTTTCGCAAAAACGACAAAAAAAGATCTATCTATCGAGTGTACATTCGGTTCGAGTTCCATCGTCGTTCCCCACGGTTCCATCGACTCGTTCGACGACCCCCCGATCGATCCATAACTCCTCGTCCCGGCAACATTGAATACTTTTAACGAATTACGTTTTTCGCCACGGCCCAGCGACGCGTAACGATCACAAGGAGGTAGAGGGTAGGGGGGAACGGATGGGGCCCGGCCCCGGGGACCGGTGCAAAACTTAATCCGCCGGGCGTCAAAGCGCCGCGAGCCGTCCCTGAACGGATCGCGACGGGTTGTTTGCTCTCGCTCGGATTTTACGGCTCCGACAGGCCAGGCCGGACAATTACTGGTTGTTAAACTCCTCCTCCGAGTGCGCAACGGGCAAAGGCGATCGCAAAAGTCCGCGGGGCCCCGGGATCGCGCGACCATCGGCAGCTGCAACTGCGCACTTTAAGAATCACCATCCACGCACACCGGTTTCCGCCACCGTTCAACCGCGGCTCATCGTTCCGATTTATGAACGACGATTATTCCGAGAGCCGGAGCACGAAAGGGTGGAAAGGGGGGAGGTGGGTATCACGGTAAATTACTCATTAATTCGACGTTAACGCAGGCGAAAGGGTAATTTACGCTTTTATGCCCTGGCCGATGTCTCTGCCGTTTTCGTCGTATATTTCTTTTAATGAAGGTAATTACGGGGAGACTGACAAGGTTCCGCTGCGCGCGCGCGCGATCTTTCCGCCCCAAAAACGTGCAAATCCTGCATACGACCGCTGTAATTAAACTCGTTGGACTTTTAACGCGGTGTTCCTCCTCAATCTGCGACCGCTACAATTCAATTTTCGTTGGTTCCCACGATTTCCGGAAGCTTTATGCAGGGACGGAGCAATAATGGGCCTTGGCTGATATTCAATCTTTCGTAGGGAATATAATTGTGGTCCATCTCGAATGAGCTTGACACGGTCGCTAATAATCGTAAGTTTAATTGCACAATGCTAAGGTTTAGTCACGCATACGATATTCGGATATTTGGTGCTATTGTCCGATTTAATAATATATTCCAGCTATAGTTTCGAAATCTGATTGGAAGATATGATAAGAATATTCCATCGAATAAAACGCTAAAAATCTAGTGTAGTCAGTGACGAATATTTTCGAAACAATGTGCTTGTTGCGAACGTGTTAAGGAGACTTAATGGTTTATAACTCGAGCAGCTTGTGTTAAGAATAAAAATATTGCGTTGAAGAGTAGGAAAATATCGAGGAATTTTCTCGTCATCCAATGTTCTAAATTCTTCAATGAATTCTAAGCTGGTCCTATTACAAATTACACCGTTTGATGCTCCACGGACGGGCAGGGGCACCCGTTAATGATCCTGACGGCACGCGGCGGATAGATGAAAAGCCACGAGACGGGATCAAAGAGGATTATTGCGTCTGGGAAAAGTACCTACACGGGGAACAGCCACAGACCGGTGCAATCACGAAGATCTCTAGTTTACCAAAGATAATTGCCGGTTGTCCGATCGGCGATGAGCATGATTCGGCCGGGACGGAACCAACGAGACGGAGGGACCCCTGATACAAACTTGTCCCGCTTGGAATTAAGAGATCCGCGTTCATCGCGTAATTTCTTCATCGTGATTCTCTGGAACTGGTTGCGTTCCTTCCTTTTTTTTCCCCACCGCTCCAGGGAATATCCTGCGAAGCTATTCTAGATCGAACGTGTTGCACGCTTTTTCAATATAAAAATCAAGAACATACCGAATATTATTTCGATTAAACTTAAACCAAAACTCTTTTCACCCACTAACACAGGCCTAAAGCTTACAATTTTGTACATGCACTTACATTCACATCCGCCGTTTTTTCAAGAAATGAAACATATTCGTTAACGTATTACTCAAATTCTTGCCAGATGTAGTAGTTAATAAATATATGAAGTATCAATAATAATTAAATTAATTAAAGCTCTTTCGCATATGTTCAAAAGAAATCTTTTGAGTGCAATAAATTTGTCCACCCTCTATACACACACAGAAGGAAACCGTCCAATAAATCGGGGCCCCAGCAAGTGTGCTCCGTTCCACAAAAACACACGTCGAACCCGTTTCAACCCCCCCAATAGCCGCAAAGAGCCCCGCTATGCCTCCCCGCTTAATTGTTTCCGATCTGTCGATTGATCCCTCGCCGCGATTCGCGATGTTGTCCCCGTGATCGAGTACAAATATACGTACCATCAGAGAACCCTTTCGATTCGCGACCCCCATCCGCCACACGGACAATGATCGCATAATCGCGTGCTGCTTTCCGCTCCGGTGGTTTCGTTGAAACAGACGAAAAAAAAAAAAGAGGGGGGGGAATAATCTGCGGTTCGATTTTTCGGGGGGAACCGCGCGGCGTTAACCGCCGCTGTTTTGCCGGCGTTCGTTCTAAGGGCGGAGGACACCGCTCGCGTCGTCGCCCCCCTCCTCTTTTTTCATCGGTGTGCCGTTCGACGTTTCAGCCATGGTTTGAACGCGACCGCAAAACCCGGCGGGAACAAAAGACGATCCGCGGTGGCGCGCCGCTGAGAAGTCTTATTTGCATACAACTCCAGAGAGCTGGAGCAACAGCCCCAGCCCAGCTCGAAATGTCTTTATATCGGCCGCCTGAAGCTTTCTGCACGACTTGTCTCTTTCAAGTCCTAGTGGAAGATGGAATGGAACCCTTTACGACTCCGTGGTCCGAGAACCGGAAACGGTTATAACGATCCTTGATTCCGCGTCGATTCTTCCTTTATGCCTGCCATTTTTACGGATATTGGCGCATGCCTGACGTGTTGATTGTCCGCTGGCTGCGGGGGATTCTCGTTGGTTCTGTGTGAGGTTTCTTGGTGCTCGGGTAAGATTGATTAAATTGTTTGGATTGTTTTAATTCGCTTTTTGGACCACCTTTCGATGGAGGGGAGGGGAGGCACACGCCAGGGGAGTAATACATATCGTGTCTTGGGTCGATAGTCGAATAATCGAGTTGTTGGCCCGTGACGGGAGGGGGTATATTGCGAACGACTCGTGGATCGGTTTCATGGGTCGGCGAACGCTTTCTCGAGTATATATCGGAGGCGAGAAACTTTCAATGATCCGTTAAACCGGTGATTTCAATGCCGCCCGTGACCGTTTCTTCGGCTGGAGACGGCGAAGAATGCGATGGAAGGGTTGGATATTCGTTTAGAAATCGTATATTGAATTTGACTACGGTACGTGTGGAGGTCATCGAAGTTTCTTTCTTATGATAGATGGAAAATGATAGGAGGAAAAATGGTTTTTAGAATTTTTCATGACACGTGACGATCATATATTCGCGAAACTATTTAACACTTCATCCAGTTAGAAAAGCCCCTGAATCTTTTATTATTTCACGATTAAAAACTGATTTTATTTTATTGTCTACTTTTTCTTTATTCTTCCTTCTTTTCAGTTTTAATCTTAATTATAATATATAACATATACAGTAAATAATGACAAAATACAACATACATATCAGTCTCATAATTTTGAAATAAGGATTTAATCGCCTGGTTAAAAGCTTAACGAAAGTATTGATTATTACCGTTACGACTGTCCTTTATTTTCGACCCCTTACAATTCTATCCCGATGAATGTTAAAGCTTTCCAAAATAATTCACGGTCATTTTCCATCGAACCACCATCGAAAATTACCATACGGTTCCGAACGACAATCGTACAAACCCCCCAGCCCGAATTCAATTTTCACCGCCGAAATTCTCGTCGCGAAACCACAAAACCCCAAAACAGAGTCTCTCCAGTCCACGATCAGCACAAAACACACTACTAGTCAGTCCCCGTTTCACCGCGATCCGTCAAACCTTTCCGCGCGTGGATCGCCGCGCAGAAAGGGTTCACCGACGCGTGTAAACGTCCCGACGTCATCGGCCCGTGATCGGCATTGTTTCATCATCCCCTGCGGTAACAATACCCGGTGTCGAACTTGAGGCGAACGGGGCGTGTGCCGCGCGTCCACAATGAAAAACATCGCGGTTCCACCTTGCCCCAACAAAGCTGTGGCCAGGGGGTACATATATTGGTCGTTTCTCTGACGAATGGAGGGGGGTTTTAACGATTATAAATACGTCAACAACGTTCGTCGAAAGCTGCCCTTCTCCAGGGGCGACAATAATCGAGACCCATTCTAGTTTCAATTACATCGATAGAGGGGTCTTTCTTCGCACTTGCAAGAGCAACCTCGACCGAATATTAGGCCTCTGGAACCCATGACCTGGTCGTCTCGCCCCCTTTTTCGTTTTCCTGTCGCGAAAAGGGGAGGACGGAGGAGTGTCACCAGTGATTCCAGCCCCGCAAAGCGGCTCGCTGAACTGTGACTAAATCGACTCGACGTGCCCCCGTCGACTTTATCGCGCGACAATATTATTATTTCGCGTGCTACTCGCGGTTAGCCATAAGGTGCGCGTGTGTATGTGTTTTGTAGTGGAGGGGATGGGAAGTCAAGCCGGGCGTGTGCCGAGCCGATGGGCAACAATGACCCCGAACGACTCTCGGACCGTTTGTTTGGCAAACAATCAGGCTCCGGTTCGGGTCTACGTAGCCGCCGCCACGTCGTCGTTTCGCGAAAACAACGGGAAACAATCGGCCATTGTTTCCGTGTTCTGCCAACGCGCTAAGGAGCGAGGTTGCTCTCGAGTAGACGCCCGACGACGGCGTCGCTGACGGAGGGGGGTGGGGGCGGTTACGCCGAGTATTTCGGGGGTTGCGGTTCAGACAGGATTGTTTATGGGCCGCTCGAAATATCGTTAATTGACTGACCCCGACGACGGGTTGGTTAATACGCTCTGCGTGACATAATTCTGAAACCTTCCTAAAATTTGCGATTCTTATTTATTGCGGTGGAAATAAAAACGAATCATTCTGTTTTTTTAGGGAATAATCCTTTCTGGAGTAACGTAATTTCTCGACGTGATTTCGGACATGGTATACTTGGCTCAGTTTTATGTTAACACATCTGCGTCATTCGGATAAAAGGGAAATTGACCCATATTACCAAAATTTTTTTTTATTGTATAAAGATAGAAATGTTGCAACATGCATAAAAAAGGAAAAAATGCCGTACGCTAAGAATTTATAATTTCATTTAGTTCATTATCCGTGCGCATATCTGCGCTTCGGTGATAATTACCAGGAAAATGATGCAAATTGGTTAACCACAGTACGTAAGATTTGATGATTTTGGGGTGGTTTTATAGCTATGACACTCAGTCGAGTAGAACTACCGATGATGAATGTATGTTCGTAGCTGTCGAGTCGTGAGAATGTTTTCAAAATATTCTAATTTATACGTCGACTAATTTCTTCAGTTTTTTACGCGGTAACAGTTGCGAAGGATCTGAGAAAATGCATTGTTGTACCATTTTAACATTTTCACTCCCCATGATACCCAAATATGGGTTATCAAATTTCCCGTAAAATTAATATCGTGGTGTAATTATATTTAATAATATAAATATATAATTTAAACGCATATATTTTCGACGATTTATGACTTGAAAATGAAATAATGTGTGTCTGGCTACGTAGGAACTTTTCCACTGTCGCAGTCAATCTATTAATCGTTGTTATAAAAGTCTACGCAAGACCCCACGCAATTTCGTAGAAGGTTAGACCTAATTCAAACACAGACTTGAGAACTCCGAAACGTCTAATTCACAATTAAATTCTTACAACACTCTGTTACGTGTAATTAAATAAACCTCTCCAAGATTTTATAAAAAGCGTCGCACTCGATTCTGCGACTCGGAATTCAACACAGCTTTTGGGGAGGAATTAGTTCTACAGTACGTATTTACTCCTCCTTTCCACTCGCAACCAAGATCGTTAAAATAGGCCATTCGTGTCTGTTCCTCGTCCCAGTCCTCGAAACCCGTAACTTGTCCAATCTGGGGCGGTATTGAACCTTATCACGATTCTCCATGAAACCACGAAGCCCCAGAAAATTTTTGCACGATTTGCAAAACACGGGTGTCTCTCGATCTTGAATCGGCGAGACACACACCGCGTCCCGAGGAGCCGCTCCTTTCTGTGGAGTCCGTGAAACCGGTAAGAACATCTCGGGCGTTTCGATCGTAACGCCTCGCGAACGTAACGACTCCGCATTCCGACAAGAAAAATGTCGACCAGGAATATTCTCCTCCGGTCGCGTCTCCTTCTCTCTCTCTCCCTCCTTCTTTCTTTCTTTCTTCCTCTTGTTCCCGGCTTTATCCGGCGTCGTTTCGTCCCGGTCGTTCACGAGGAGGGCACGCCAGAGCTTCTCCGGAGAAGCCGCGGAAGAGGGAAGAAAAGGAGAAGCAGAGCCGATCCGTGGTCACGCGGAGTAATGCTCTTCTTTCTTTGTCTCTCATTTTCACGAGACAGAGACGCTAGAACGGTCTCTCTCCTCAAGCTGCTTCACACGTGGCGACAGTCGCGACGTTATTCACGCGTGCGTACGTATTTATAGCGGCCTGGTACATTGTCGGGCGGCCTTTTAAAAAAAGAACACCGGGGATGACAATGAGGAGGAAGCTCTATCCGCGGATCCTCGACGAAGGTTGACGATCCACTGCGATCGTCGCTGAAGACGGTTCCGCTTCACCGTGATACCATTTCCCCCAATTCGGATAGAAGGAATCGGTTCCTGGGAATTAATCGGTAGAATGATCATCACGGTGAGAAAATTATGTTACACGAAGTTTAAAGTTCTCATTTTTCGGTTCGATGGTCGCTTTTAGTGGAATTTTTAGTGTTTATTTGTCTGCAGGATGCTGATAAACATGTGGGACATATCCACAGGGGGGATTCTACATGCGAAATTATGACGAAAATCAAGAATAACGAAATTGCTTTACATAAAAATGATGTAAGGGCACAGTAACTAACACACTTACTATATACAGTCACACGGTTTTGTATCGCTGACTAGACTGTAGATATCGACACAACATTCGACAGACGAAAATGATCAACTAAGATCGTTAACTTCCATTTATCGACGGACGTGTAACGACGTTTCGAAATGAAATGTGACAAGATCCCTGTCATTTAAAATACCGACGAGGATTATCGTTTAAAAAATGAAGTCACCCAAGAATTGTCTTCGAAGGTACCGTGTGCTTTTTGCAAGAATCGTATAAACACGACCCGATGCCGGTATAATCTAACGCGATTCCGTCGAATTCGTGTTTTCATTCAGAAACGATTCGTACCCCGATACAATCGGTCCCGGCGAGGATTAAAAAGAAAACGGACGGGGGCCCTTGGTAGAGATGGAAGAACGAAGGGGCCCCACGACGACGAAATAGGCAACGTTTCAGCTTTTTATCGACGGGGCCCGGCTGGCATAATAGAGATCATGCGAGCAGCCCTATCCGAGCTACCGAATCGGCGGGCCTTCCGCGAAGGTCCGAACGGCCGAAAAAGCCGCCGGTGGCATGAATTAAGGACGACTTCCGAGTAAGTAGGAGCCTCCCGGTACAAGGAGGGACCCCTGCCGTGTCTCGTTACCATCGACATTTTTCTCTTTCAGCCACTTCAACGTTGCCATATTTCTGCCCGGGCTCCGCCTTCTATTCATCTTCCCCCGAAAACTGAAAAAAAAAAAACAAAAAAAAGAAGCAGCCAGAAAAAGAAAAATCATCCGTCTCGGTGTAAGGAAGTTCCTCGAAGGAAGGAAGCTTCGAATTGGAAGTTACATTCATCCTGATTTGTAACACAGTAAAATGTCCCTTTGAACGTTTTACCTAATACAACACGATGTTTCGTATTAACAATCGATAAACCATTGGTCTCGTTACAACCAGGAACTTTCACCGGGAGGAACAAGAAAATGGTAACACGTGTGTTCGATGCGCGTCCGCTATCTTGTGATATTCTAAGGTTCAACGAATCGACAGAATTTCTTGCCCGGGCCCCCGGGATGAATCGATTGAGGCAAAAAGGGGGAGCTGGTAATCTTCTTGGCCAGGCTAATCGGGCCGCGGTCGTTCGTGTTTAAAAACGTTTGTCGCCTTAATCGTTTTCCCCTGGATAATTAGCGAACCCGCCGGATGGATAATCGATACTTCTTTTTTGGTCGGTCTGTACCCGTTGCCCCGTCTCGGGCCTCCTCGTCTTCGCTCGTTCCACCGAGAAACCGTCACGTGTGCGTCGTCCCCTTAATCCCTCTTAAAGGCCCCTCGGGACGAATACTCGGACACGAGGATGCCCGAGGTAACACGAACGTAATCACGAGGACGAACGCACACGCATGAACACACACCCGCGCTCTCCTCGAGGACTCCGACGGGGCAGACATCTCTTTGTTAGAGGGTCCAGTTCTTTCCTCGTCGCTAGGAATATCTTCGAGCCGTGACGCGGGTCAAACAAATCGGAACCTGGTCTCGGACCAGGTCGCTCGGACTTGGGCAAGAAAGTTCCCATGGTTTAGTTTCTTAAGAGTTGGAAGCGAAATTGTAATGATAAGAGTGGTCCATTTCGATGTTGGAAAATGTCGTCAAGATTCTAACTAATAGTATGGGTAGGACTCGACGAACGAACTTGGAGAACAGGGGATCCAAGAGATGATCTAAGGGTATCATTGTGGAGGATGTTGATGATCAGACTGGAAGGAATTGGAGGGATTTGAGACCTGCAGAGGATTTCTAAGAACGAATTTGAAGGAGTTATGTTAGAGTAACTAGAAAACACGATTAAAAGGGAGCTACGGAATTCATTGAAAGCATAGAAATGAAGTGATTATAACCCGTTGGAGCCGGAAGTCCCACAAGATTCTGATCCGAGCATTTATAAAAAATCGTTCAGAAGACCTCCAACAAACCAATCCGAAGAGGCTAAAGCTAGAAAGCCTGAGCTAACCAAAGACCTGTCCTCAAGTGACCCAGCGAGGTCTGGAGAACCAATCCAGTCGGAACGATCCCACATCTCCAAGAACTTGCTCCAGATAGACCGTGTTACAACGTCCCAAAGAGTCGAGGTATCTAGAGTAGCCAGACCGAAAAACTGGAGAGGCCTCGATATTGAGAAATTATACAGGCCGACGAAGGGACGTCTCCTTCCCCAGGGCGGTAGGAGCCGAAGAAACACGATTTAAGGCCCGATTAAACCGAGAGAGGAACTGCTGGCAGAAAGGGGATCGTAACTCGTTCACATCGCTCCGAAGACACACGCATAAGGGACGTGTAGGTCGGGCCCGGAGAGAGAAACGTGTACGCTAGTTAGTTAGACTCGCTGAAGGAGTCTCGTGGGCCCCGAGAAAACGATGCAAGAGGCACGCTCTCTATCTTTCTCTACCTGGATGGCATTGGTAGCCGTAGGTAGGACCCCGATGCGTGTGCCACACCACGTATATTTCACCCCGCGAACACTGGTCGAGCTGTGTGTGCATTGTCGCCGTCCGAGGTATGAGGCCCCTGCTCGGAGATACATATTTGTTACGGAGATGTCCGTACCCGGCGCGGACGTGATTCGCCTTCGCGACTCCAATGAAGATCTCCTGGCTGATTGACTCCGATTCCAGGATGGTGAATCGTCCGTGCTGTTTCGCTTCGATGTTAACTATCCGTTGGCAAAAAATACTCGTTAATTACCGGCATTGTCCCTAACCGGGTATCGCCTAGTCATTCTTTATGAATTTTCAAGCTGTAGATGATTCCAGGAACCATCCTCTCATGGTTCCCATCTTCGTTCTTTTCATCGTTCCATTCTTTTAACGAGGAATAATTATAATTTGTTCGTGTGTTGGGTTGTATTATATAATAAACATAGTTTTCTTAACGCGATGGAATTGTTAAACGTGGAGTCGAGAAGCTAGTAATTCCGTTCGCACAAGGGATTGTCGATTCCGATGAAAGATCTTTTGAGGTTAGGTTATTGTTTTAAGAAGTATTGAACTTTCTGTTTAAAACTTTCCGCAGTGATTTCATTTTGATCTTCCTTTTATTAATTCTGTGGCTTGTTGAGAATATTTAAGAACAGTTACGGTTCGTCGGATTTTCCTCGAATCGGCTGAGAATTTTCCTAATTAGCCGTCCGGCATTCCGTGCAGTCGCGTTTGATCGCGTCGCGCATGCGTACGTCGGGATCGGCGTCGGCTGGTGGCACGATTTATCATGTTCGAGGGAGATGCATATTTGTTACGAGACGGTGTCCCTCCCCGACGGTGGACGTGATTCGCATTCGTGATTCGAATAAAGACCTCCGGCTTGTTGACTTCGTTTCCAGAGCGAAGCTCGTCTGGAATCGCGAACACGCTCCAGGGGGGAGGAGAGAAGGGTACGATTGGCAGCCGGCTCTCTATCGGGCCAGACGGTCCCCCCCCCCCTTCCTTTTTCTGTCTCTCTAATGGTCTACCATGTAATCGACGAACACACCGTGATCCCTCCAGAAAAGAAGATTGTTCGCTAAATGCCATGGGATCCGACGGCGTTCGCGGCTACCAGTGAATTTTCTGCGATAACTTTCTTCGGGCAACCATCAACAGGGAAACGGTTAATAACACGTGGAGTCTCTGGTGGTTAAACTTTCTTGTGAATTTCTGATTTCCATACGGAAACGTACAAGTAATTGCTCGACGGGCGTTTAATTACTTAGAAACTTCCATTTCAGGTTAATTACATTTTTTTTTAGCACGAAGCTCGTATCAAGGGTTCTAGACAGTACGTATTAATATGTATAGCGTGAATTATATATGCGTGGGTACTCAGAATACTGAGAAATAAATCCTTCATCTTAACTAATTCAATGTTCGTTTAATCGCGTATCGCAGGTAACATTGTAAAATAGAATCCACGAAACATCATCAATCGTGTCCAACTTCTCTTCCATGGTGTCATGTATTCACTATAGCCTCCAACGTAGTCATTGTTTATCGTAAATAAGAGGGTACGGAGTTCCGTAATACAAGATATAATCACGACAATTATCATTTGAAATACGATGTATCCTCGAGGGTTCGATCTTTCTATCTTCTCAGGCTCGCTGTCCCAAAAAGCGAGGGAGCTAATTAGCTGCCACCTTCGGTATACCCTATCCCCCAATTACCCAAGAATTCGCTTCTATCGATCACCGACAAGATCACCCCGCCAGGTAACCGTTAAATTTCCAGCCTTTCCTAGGACAAAACCTCGTTGCAGCACCGTTAGGCACAGTCAGGGAGGGGGGAAGAGTGACCCTTTCCCAAAGAAAAAAGAAAAGAAAAAAACAGAAATAGGTATCTCCGGATCCATTATCCTGGCGAGCCTTTCCAAGATGTCCCATCGACGAAAGATTAAATCTTGGAAAGTTTCCGGGTTCGACACAGGAGGACGGGGGGACACGTTGAAAATTTACGCCGTCGATCGGCAACCACGCCGCGGCAATTACTCCGCTCGCGGGACAGGGGAGAGTATTTCGTAATCTTCGCCACGCGCTTAATCGGTAATTAAGGCTTAAACCGACTTCCCCCTCATCGTGTGTTCTCTACCCATACACCTTTCATCGGAGACCTGGTCCAATGTGGTCCCCGGCCCCGTTTCCCTCGTCCTCGACGCTCTGAGAGACGACCAAAGTTATTCCGTCGGCGTTACAATTTTTTTCTCGCGTGCCTTTACTAGGGCGCTCATTAAGGGGGAGGCCGGCGGGGCGAGGCGGCCGGCCGGCTCGTAATTAGTGGCACTAACGAGGGACGCGCTTCTTGCGGGTGCGTGTACGCGCGTAACACCGGTGCGCGCATCCGTGCCCACGGCATCCGCGATTCGACGATTTTTATACCCCCGCCACCGCCGACTTCGTTCGCCGATCCCTCCTGTCTCCTCTTGTTTCTTCTTCCATCGGCTACCCACACGACGCGGCAACGATTCTATGAGGCCCCGTGGTACACTCGGTCCCGACACGGTGGTTTCGTGACTTGGTTTCAGCTAAGGGAATCAGGATCTGGGAACGTTGCCACGTAGGTAGCCGCGGTACGTCGCCGTCGATTTACGAAGCCATCGGGTTATTCGATGGGAGACGTATCGAGTTTGGACGTGATTAGCGTTGTTTCTTGTAGAGCTGGTTATTTTTAACACGTTGACTGCTGCAGAATTTTTGTACGTTTCAGCCACATCGTCCAGGTGACATTTTTGTTACACTGAGTGTACAAGAATAAAATGTTATATACGATTATTAAAGTCAACTATGTTATACCTTTGGCATTTAGTTTGTAGAAGTTTACCGATTTATGGTCCAATATTAATAATATCGTAAAGTATACTCCCTAGAGTAAGGTACCTAATCACTTTTTGGTGTATTTAACAAGATTATAGTTTTTAACACTTTATTGACATAATCTTTCAGAAATGTTTCTAGGTTTGGGAATATGTCAGGAAATTGTTATTGATCCGCGTGTTTCTACTTCCTCGTCATTATTTCGGATGCAGAGTTAAGATTACCTCGTGTCCTGTCGATAATATTGTAGAATTCAGTCTTTATTATTTCAAGATATCCCTTGTTTTGCTAATGACGTTCGTCCTTATTCTACAAGAACTTTCGTACACGGGGGGAGGGGAAGATATTTTAATTTAAACTGCATGTTTACAATGGAAAAATTGACTATCCATTGTTCGACAACAGCAGCGTCAGTGTGGTCCAGATATATACGAAAGATCCAATGATATTGTTGCTACAATTATCAGGAAGTCCTTTGCACCAGGAAATTCCTTCAAGAAAGCAATAATCGAGATACCGACAATGAACAATACCAACCATAACCGCTCGAAGTCCACTTCCACAAAACCCTGGCATCATCGCTTTTCGCTCCCACGTTCTTCGCTACGTTTCGTCGAACGTTTCATTCATCGGACAGGTCCTCTTACGCAATTGAGCATCGAGGCCCCGATAAAGGCCGCCCCCAGGTCGAAAAGACAGAAAATAGCCCCGATGGTGCCCCCGTGAAGAATTAAGACCCGAAAGCCAAATTCGATGCAGCCTCTCGATCGGGCCTATAACGCTGAGGTTCGAGGAGACCGGGTCCCTTGGACCCACTCTCCACCTGTTCTTTTTTTCCCTCTCTATCCCGGGAGAGAGAGTGCTATCTCTTTTAAAGGGCCCCACAACGTATACATATACGAACGCTTCTAGTCCAACCGGTCCCAACGGACGCGCACACCGATGGCCACCGTGTTCACGGCGTGGCCGAAAAACACTGCGGTGTACCAGGCTGGCGAGGCGCTGGACAAGGAGGACTGTTCAACCGAGCGACGAAGAGGAGACGAGCGACGTTACCCCGGGAGAATTATTTATGGTGGCTGATAGAGACGCGGGTTCGAGGCAACGTTGTCTAATGTGCGCCTGCCTTCCTCCCTTGCATCTTGTTCTTCTTCTTCTTCTTCTTCTTCTTCTTCTTCTTCTTCGTCGTCGTCCTGGTCGTCGTCGTCGTGCTATTCCCTTTCTTCTTCTTTTCCAACCGGCCAACTTTATCCTGCCCGGCTCTCGCCCGTCATTCTCCACCTTCTCGGACACGTTCCGCCGACTCTGGTCGATCGGTGGTTGAAGTGTGACGATAGACCCGAAGGATTTTCTGAAATCGATGAAACTCTGATAAATTCATATGGACAAACACACCACACACCGTGTTCTTCATCGTCGTGTTGTAACTCTTCTTGGAAACCGAGGCCCGCGGATGTCGGAGGGGACGGACCGACCCGATACCGATGGGCTGTTGCGACCGCGCGGTTTTATGACTTGTTTGGATCGCCCGCGACGAACGGAGTCAATGAACCGAGGATGAAGATCTGCCCTGGCTACTCGACTGTCTTTCGTCGTTTACCCATTGATCTGGTCTCTCGGAGTCTTTCGGAATGTAAGTTACCAAGTAACTAGGTAGCGCGTTGGAGATCAATAATTGAAAATTTGATAGGGAATACGTTAAATAGTAACAGCACCGACGAATTAAAGAAGTGGCCCCAACTTAATCTGATGTATCTTTGCAACCTCCCTCCTAGGACATCAGCGTCCCATTACCATTTTAGCGTTACCACCCACCGTTTTCATAACATAGAGGTCATTAAAATCACAGGCCTGTCCCGTAAGGTGACAAGTCTACTACTCTACCTTGTACGTGGTACCAGTGGCACCGACTACTCGATTACGATTGCCAGAACCTGGAGCCAGAATCTGGATTTCTGAGATCGCTTCGGAAGTTAAACTTCTCGTTCGAGCCTCGAGTTCAGAACGATGCTCCAGAAAAAGAAGATTCCAGCGCCGTCCAGCCATTGACCCCGATTTCAACTTCGTCGTCCGTCGATCCGTCGTGGAGACTCCTCCTCCGTACCTGGAGCGTCCGTAGCTTTTTTTGTCCGCGCTAATTGCGGGACACCTCCCCGTGTTTTCCCGGGCTTAACGACCGGCTGAACACCTTCCTCGTTCCACAGCACGTCCACCGTGTGCAACGCCGCTCGAATAGTGGAATCCTTTTCGTCCCGGCGAAACTCACGGATCGTGCTCCTGGTCCTCTCACCTGCTCCCTAAAACGCGAACACGTTTCGGAAAAAAAACCTGGAACTTGGCTAATTGTCGCTGGGAACATTAGCCCCATGGAGGGGGAGGGGGAGTTTTACGACGCGAGGATACCAAAGTGGCTTCTTTCGTAGACGGTCCCCTCACTTTGGGCCTCTCTGTCTCGTCGGGGACCGTGGATTTTTTTGTCGCGGCGCACCTGCCGGCGGGGTGAGTTTTAAATAAGAGGATATCGGCCACTGTGAGGGGAACGAGGCTGTATTCGATGGTGGGGTAACTAGAAGAAGGGGTGGAATATTAAACAATTTACATATATGAACCATTATATGAATTTATTGTTAAGTATTCAAGAGGGATGGATATTCTTGATCTGTATTTGCTCTTAGGATAATGAATTACAGTGGACTTTTGATAACTTTCCGTGTTCGGGATTGTAAGAGGAAATTTTTGGGAAATGGGACTTACCGAATGCCCCCACCACAAAGTATTAACGTCTGCAAAGATAGCTAGCGGGACGGCATAGGGGCAAGAGTTGCGCGTGACAAATATTGTAGTAGGGACACGTGAATATGATTGGTGAAAATATTTGTGGAGGGGGATAGGCCTTTGCGGTAAGTTACCGAGAGTCCACTGTGATCTGTAAACTTCTATCATCGTGAACCTATAATAATCCCTACTAAAGCTAACCCATGTCAGTTGGTATTCTGAACCCAGTTAAAGGCCTCTGAAAGCGATTTCAGAGTCTGTACTTCCGCGTAATTCTCTCCATTTACGTTTAAAATTATTTGAAGCTCATACATAAATGGTACTGTACTGACTCGAACGATCCGAAACGCAGCCACAGGCATGAGATCCCGAGAACCTGTTACGAGTGTTCAGCTTTTCGTTCACTCGACGGTTTCGTGCTTTCTAACGCTACGATCCCTTGTCACGAGGAATGTCCATGCTCCCCAGGCCACGAGGTGCTAATCACCGCGGTGGAGCACGCAGGACGATGGTGTTTTTGCGTGCAACTTTGTTAAAGGGAACATCTGCCGGTGGTTCGTTTCATAAAGTGGCTGGCATCGGCGGGCATCGTCGTGATCACAGAGGAAGCGTAGGGTCTAAATTGTAAATTACGAGTGGCGTCGGACGGTTTAGACGTGTAAAAAGGGTATAGCTTGATCTCCGGGGGCAGGAACACATATTTTACACCGGTAATAATCAGCCGGCGGGGTCGGATCGCGGGCGGAGAACAACTTTCGCGCACGAACGATCCGTGTACGTTTTCTCTGTTTGGAGAACATTCGAATGGTTTCGATTCGACGAGGAACGAACGAAACCGCCTTGGATCGTTTCGTTCCAGCAACGAATCACTTTTCGAACGATTCAATTGCAACACATTAGAGAATATTATGCAGGTATAATCACTACAGTACTCTGAAATCTAGAATTGAATCACTAATTAATACTACTCAAACGTTTACGTGGCACTAAATGAATAATTGTGCCGGAGATTATGCAAGTGGTCTAAGTAAAAAATCGATATAATGTTACATCGATTTTCAAGACTCCGAAAAACCGAAATTCCACGTCATTTGAACACTCATTATTAAAACAAAGTCAGACTTCCAAATGATACGTGGATAGAAAATACTATATTGTTAGAAATTGTTTCGAGACAAGTCTCGAGCATTTTAATTTACCAAAGGGAATATCAGATCGCCCGTTTCTCATGCACGCAAACCCCCTTCCCGGTCGAAAGTTCGTGGCCTTAAAGAAAGCCTCCCCTCTCGACGGAGTAGAGGGAGGGCGCACGAGAGCAGCCCGGCGAGAGTTCCCCGCGAACGTAATAACTTAATTACGCGATGCCGTGGCTGGATAACGTTCGGGTGTTGATGGACTGTGGGTACTACGAGAAGCGTGGGCGTCTTGCTCTTTGGCCCGCGGGGGGTTTTTTGCGGGGCGGACAGAGCCGCATTCTCTTATTTATTGCCCGGAATATTAAGTTACCCACGGTACCACGGGGCACCGCGAGGCCCCCATGGATCCTAACCACCAGGCACCAATAGCGACGGCCACACGACCCTCTTTCTGTCTCGCGAGAATTTCGAGCAATTTAATCTCACCGGAGCTTTCGATCACTCGGTCAGCGATAATTATCGCCGAGGTTGTTTGTACCCCTTGCTGGCAGCTTGAACATGTTATTGTACCGAGCGATGTCTAAACTCTACTGTATGATGAGTATAATCCGATACACCTCTCTTAAATTTCTGCAGTAACGTGGTGCAATATTGATCGTTGTGTTTGTGCGTTTGACACCAGAAATACTATGGATTCGTCGCAGTCTTAAGAACTCCAGATATCTTCGAACAATTCCAAACAACTCCAAACAGGCTCAAAATTTATTTCTCACTAGCTTCAAACCACTGCAGACACTTTCAAACAACTCCAAACAGGCCCAAAATTTATTTCTCACTAGCTTCAAACCACTGCAGACACTTTCGAACAACTCCAAACAGGCCCAAAATTTATTTCTCACTAGCTTCAAACCACTGCAGACATTTTCAAACGCCGTCCTGAACCTGCTGTTGGAGCCAAGTAACCTTGAATCGTTCCGTTGAAAGTGCATAATCTATGAAACTCTTCGAGATGATTCCAATCACCCTTGAGCCACGAATAGGCACCAGGGAACACATGCATCAACCGACATCAGCGTGGTCGAGTCGAGGGCCTCGCGTATCGAGCTTCTTCTTCGGCTCTTCTTTTCGTCCATCCTCCACGGGATTGGCGGCCTGTGGGGCAACGCCGTGGCATGCCCCCTTACCTGGGTCTCCTACAGAGGGTATACACCACGAGGCATCGCGAGGGAGGACGATGGGGAGGGCAGACTCTATCGTACATCGGGGATCTAAATTGATTTTAGATCCCGGGAACCGATTGGGTCCCCGGCGAGAGAGTAGCCTCGTGTTAATTAAGAGAGTCTGTGCTGCCGTCTCAATAAAGCTGGATCCTTGAATTACGGAATTATGATGGCAACCGGTGGCTCACGGTATCGGGAATCTCCGCTTCCGGATTACGGGGCGTCGAGACAGGAGAAGAAGGAATTTTCACGAGAATCAAAATCCCATTTCCAGTTGTTTATCGATTGTCGAACTACCTAGGTACTTATATGAATCCAAGATTCGTCTCTGCGACCATAAGTGGTCCACAGAAACTATTGTCCAGAGTTAGTCCTAACTATCGAGTAGTTCCGAATATAAAATAAAGTATATGTATAATATTCCCCATACGAATGAACAGATAAAGGACAGATACCCATACCTATTCAAACTCCAGGATCAAAGGTCTAGGGTACAGTTTATATTCATCGAATTATTCCTCCCACAGAATTTTACTAGCCCCTGAAAATCGCAAGCGATCGAGAAGACAACCTACAATGTTCACGGCGAAGACCGAATATGATTTTCAAATTTTCGGCGGGAAAAGTGAAACGATGCCTTTCCACGTGTTCTTTGTGTTTACGTACGTACACAGAGATGGAGTGGGGACGGGGATAGGACCACTGCGGAGCAGGTATACTACTCGCGCTAAGGTCGAAATACAAAGCAAAAAGAGGTGCAGGCTGAAGCAAGGGGGACCTGGGTTAGCAGCCTGTTTCGGTCGTTCATAAATCCTCCACCTTGGATCCAACCTCCGTTCCTCTACCCACCCCTACTCGCTTCTTGGCTGCGCCATGCCTTTACACGTACGCAACCGAGACAACCAGAAATTTCGTCGCGCTCACACCAATCCTCCCTACGTTCTTATCCAATATCTTATCCCTCGCCTGGCCACCAAACCCTCCTCGCGGCACACCGCCATTATGCCTTGCTCGTCCCTTCATTTGTTTCCCGGTTTCCCCCTGTTCGTCTTCACCGTGGAGGTGGGGAGGAAGGTCACCCACGCAGATGTAATATGGAATCGCGTAAACACGGGGTTTCCCGCGAAACAAAGATGGGACAAAGACGAGCAGATTAAATGGTAAAGGAGCATTCTGCTGGCTGCGCGGTCTCTCCCTCGTGTCTCTATTATTTCCCGTTTCGCCTTCGATGATGACATCTCGTGGGATTTATCCGAACACTCGAGACGATTATTGTATCGTTATACTATTCGCTGGGATTCTAGGATTATGTAAGTGATGTGAAGTCTAAGAACCTTAAGAAATTATATAATAGTAATTTATATTTCAATATTGTTGAAAGAATTTTCGGAGCATAAAGTACAGAACTTACAAAATTTTCATAATTACTGGTACATATACAGACTGTCATGAATATCAATGCTTAACGATATAAACATTATGCATCGGTAGCGATAGCGTCAACTTCATTTAGATATATTCTATGTAATATTTTTGCCTCTAGCTAATAGAGTAGTTGTATTGAACTATACGTAACTCGTTAATTAATATTTACAGACAGCCTATTTACAAGTCTTCTTCCCCACACAAGAAACAATAAATACATTTTCTCTAACATAAATCCAAATAGACCTTCATTCTATACATCTATGCTGCTTATTAGTCGAATGTCTACGGAATCTGACCCATAAACCATCCATCGAATTCTCCGGTAAAGTAAAATCCCTTCCAGAGCCTCCAATCATCCGGGATCACCGTAACTCCTCCTTTTTTCTCCAAAGCGTTTCAACCCCAACGATCCCGACAGCTCCCACCCTCCTCCGTGGAAAAGGCAGAGCACAAAACCCCGGGCGAGGTTATACGGCCGGCCGTCACAAGGGCATTCAATTAGAGAGGATACTTTACAGCGAGCAAAACGCGCACGGCGCGCGTTGATCCGCCCCTGGTACGATCGGCCGCGCAGGTTGCATCCCGGACCGTGCATGTGTGTACACATAGATGCCAGGGGCACACAAGAGGGTCCCCTTCGGTGGTGTGCGCGATCCAGCGATTGTGTGTCGGTGTGCACTTCGTGGTAGAAGGTGGTGGAGGTGGAGGTGTGTCGACAATCAAGATTACGTGGGCGGATACACGCGCAGCCCAGCGCCGGCGGCCTGGCTGTCCTGTCCCGCTTCTTCTTCTTCTTCTTCGTGGTCGTTCTCTTCCTCTTCTTCCTCGTATTCTTCTTTTCCGTTCTCCAACCTCCCCACACCCTGGTCCACGATGCTCACAGCGTGGTCGCCTGCCTACACTATTTACAATTCCCCTGATCTCTGTGTATGTATGTGTGTGTGTGTGTGTGTGTGTGTGTGTGCAAGTGCACGCATCGGTCCCACACTTTGGGGCCCACTCTAGACTCCACTCTCCCTCTCGGTTGGTTCCGACCAGTTCCCCCGATTAACTTACATCACGGAATCCGCGCTGACGGCGCCTCCTCAAGAAGAAGATCACCTGGGACGGTTTCGTGGCTGACGGAGGAGAATTTATGGCGAACGTTCTCTCCCCGGGCGTCTGAAAAGCTTCGCGGGTGTTTATTGTCGACGTAGATCATTCGGATCGGTCTTGTCCGATAAAGATTTTTCGAGCCTTATGAACTTTTTCGAGATTGTTCTTTTTGGGGGGGGGGTTGGGGAATTGTTACTGTGATTATCTTTAAACTCGGCATACACGTGGAAAGATTTTCATCGGAAGATCACTTTGGAGATTTTCCGAATGATTCCCCCAATTTGGGTATCAATTTGAAATATTGTCAACGATTGTCTATGGTAATTGACATACAAAGTGATCCAAATTTCGTTGGTACAATTTCATTTCGGCTCTACAACTGCTAGAATCATCTCCAATCGTCGTTCTATCCCATGTTTATCCTCGTGCAAACTGCAAACGTATTCATTCAGAGCTGCCAAGAAACCAAGAAAAATTCAAACCTAGGTAGTGATTCAGGAACGTGGATTAATCGACTACTGATCGATTTGCATACTCTGGTCTTCAAATCCTCATTTCACCATTAAAACCGACATGCTCCCAGTACACCCGGGCCTTGCTGTCGGTGTTCTGTAACCTGAAACCTCTCGACTGTTGCTCGCTCCGATTTCACAGTATTACGGAACACAATATCGCGTCTGGTTATCTTGCAAATCGGCGTCGTTAATTCTTCCGCTGTTTTTCCCTCGATCGTGTATAATACTTACCTTAGCAGCGGGAACAGTCGAAGAATTGCGTTAGAAGCTGTCGAAATGTTGCAACTCGCCCCTCATCCCCTTTCGTCCGCCCTCTAATTGGTTCCTTCGTTAATTCCGTCGAGCACGCTGAAAATCAACGGCGCGTCAGCTTCGATATAACGATCTGGTCGGTGTTTACGGTCCATCGAGCCCCGCCGCGGCCGTTTATAAAGCAAAACGCTGCTGGTCTGTGCCGCGCTCACGGTAACTAGATATTACTCACCTTTCAACGTGATCGCTCGTTACCAGCGGCGATCGCGAAAGCGGCTTTCCGATATTAGCCGTTCCACGAGCCGAGGCTCCATTCACGTAAGTACGCGAAATGCCCCGTGGACGACGATGGGATCGTGTGGCGTGATGCCTGATCGTGCTAATTAGTCGTCGCGCTGCGGTGATTCGAGCGTTGCTAGTAAATCAACCGATTTTACGATTTGGTGTAGATTTGCGGAACGGGTTGTTCTAGCTGCTATAAGTAAAGAAAATTCTTGCAAGCAGAGGAGGAGAGGTTCGAATCGATTTCTGACCGTGGTATTCGAACGAGTGGATGAATTTAGGATTTTGACCAGTCAGACTGAGAAAGTTAGAGGGATTTTATTGATATCGAAGTTCAAAAGTTGGGGATCTTAACCCTCACGGACACGGACCATGTATTCTGTACGTCATTGG
Source organism: Dufourea novaeangliae (assembly GCF_001272555.1). Taxonomy (NCBI): domain Eukaryota; kingdom Metazoa; phylum Arthropoda; class Insecta; order Hymenoptera; family Halictidae; genus Dufourea; species Dufourea novaeangliae. The sequence continues at coordinate 826,198 of NW_015373997.1, read as the reverse complement.
TAAGAAGAAGTCTTCTTCTTCTTCTCTAGATTTCTTTAATCGAAAGATGTGTTTCTGCGTCTTAATTATCTAGAAGTAAAAGATCATCACAAAGTGGGTTCACGGCCCGTCCATTTGATCCATATATCTCCATTTTGATATTTTATATTTACCAACAACAAATACTCGAATATCTTCGTTTTCATCTTCGGTCTCGTAGAAATATCTCGAATCCTCTGAACGCAATCCATAATATTATTTTCATCGATACTTTCAATTTTCAAATTCATCTTTCACGTGCTTATCTATTAGATCAACCGCGACCTCCGGAGGGTCAAACAAGGGATGACGGTGCACTGATTCAGGCCTGTTTCTTAATATCTAGCATCTGAAATCTAAATAATGAAAAGAAAGGGTTGACAAAAAATTTGCTATAATCACGTTAAAGCTCTCTTGAACCCATGCTATACCTGATAAAAACATTTTCGATCGAACTGCTAATAACAGAGTAATCTCTAATGATCACGATTCGTAATTCACCCTGTATAAAATTTTCCTTCCCGTCTTTCCACCAAGTGTTCTAACTTCGGTACATAATGTACCATGTTCTATGTATAGTGTAGACGCAGCTCAAGATATTCCCAACGAAATCTCATAGTTAATGATTCAGTTACCAATGGCTACTTAACAAACACCCTCGAAAAACAGCGTCACCACTGGTTCGCGTGTCGTACAGTTCAAAGATCGACGTGAGCACACATCGTGGAGCACAGAGGGAGGAGAGTTCGAGGAACGACGCGCGTCGTCGTTAACACTAGGTTTACGGGCACTTATCGTGTAGGTATCTCCACGGCACGCATCAACGAACCCGCAGATTTTCTTTAAAAAACAACTTATTTTATATAATACACAATTTAAGATCTCTGAAATTAATGCATAGCTATAGAGATAGGTATACCA
>NW_015373997.1:742894-825140 GCF_001272555.1 Dufourea novaeangliae | reverse complement strand
GAGCGTCGTAATAGCGCCGCGTGTGCTCGCGCGAGAAGCAAGGTCGCATCGAGCGAGCGAACGCGCGCGAGCTTACAAGATTCTCCCCCGTTTCCCCTTGGCCCTCAACCGCCGCCTGCTTCGCCGCGGTATCGACCTCTTCCTTCTTCTCCTCGCCTCCTCCCCCATCCTCCGGCCACCTCCGCTCGACGGGCTCGCGCTAATAAAATGCACACGGGGCTCGTTCGCTTCTTCGCGCGCGCGCGCGAACGAGCGAGAAGCCCCTCTTTTACATTTACATGCCCCGGGACTCTCTCCTCGAGGCCGCTCGACGTGCCTCGCGAGGACATCGCGCTCATGAATTTATCCCGCGAGGAGTCTTTCTTTCTCACCTCTAGATGAGGAGAGGGGAAAGGGGGGGGGGTGTGAGATGATAGTCGGATAACGTTGCTGTGTCATTGGACCAGTTCTCGGAGACTCTCCTGTTCTGCCCTGCTAAGGCTAATTGACGTAGTAGTGACTCACAGATTTGTGTCACGAAAAGCTGTTACATTTATTTGACTAAATTGCCGGTTTTATTTGCGAAACTAGGGAAAACGTGCTACTGAAAGGATTATAAAAGTAAAAATTGAAGACACGTGAACAGAAATTTCATATAAATTTTTATATTTACAGTGGTCCCTTGATATATTGCCGCGCGAGGCCCTTTCGCGCCAGATTCGCTCTCCCACCACGTTGCGTACGCCGCGCCGTCCCCACCGGCACGATACAGGTCCTGCGCAGGCGCTGGGACCGTGGCTACGACGGCAACTTGGAGAGGGCTCTCGATATATTGCCGGTTGTGAGAACTTTATTAGGGCCCCAGCCACGGCAATGTATCAAGGGTCCACTGTAATTGTTATTTCGGAGGTATATGAAGAAATACGTAAGGCACTGTATATCTGTGAAAACCTTGCTTCGAGAAAAGAGAAATTTCGTACTTTTAATAATGCCAATCACATGTTAAATTTATTTTGTAGTAAACGAAGTACCCTTATCTACTTATCCAAGCGCCTTTCATCTTCGGCAACTAGCAACAACGTCTAGGATGAACTTCCTTTTTAATTCCTCGCCCCATAATATATGTTATATTATGAGGCATAATATAACATAGTCAGACGCGTAGTCAGAATTCCCAATTGACATCAATAAACGTGATAATTTTTCATTCGTTCTGAATCAATATTAAATACTTACTTCTCAGTCACACCAAAAATCCTAACGTAAACCATACTCATCCACAAGTACGGTCGAATCACCTGTCCCTCTAAACAGCTCAATTATCAATCCTCTCGCGAAGCCTACACCACTCTCCGATAATTTTGCAGTCCCTCTAGTTTCCCAGTACCCGAAGGCTTCGACTTCAACGAACCCGCAACGAAGCATACCACAGAAAAATAAAAAAAAAGTCAAACGGGAACATTTACTCCGGTCCCGATCGTTCCCGAGGATAGAAAAAACGAAGAAGAGAGAAGGCGTTCGGTCGTTCCGACTCGGATCAGACCGCGTCGTTTCGCGGATCCGAAGTTTCTGGGTCCGGAATAAGAAAGTCCCCGGCGAAGAACTTAATTTCACGATCAGTTTTCGCCGTGGCGACTGGCGGCGTCGAGGATGGGAAAGGTAGGGTAACGGTGGAGGGGATAGGTGCCCCGGCATTTATCCCAAAAGGAAGAGGCGACCGGTAATTTCGCCTGGTCGGAATGAAGCGTGGCGTCCTGGCAAAAAGAGGGCCCCGGCTCGTTTTATGCCTTGCTCGCACCGTGTTGTACATTAGCTATAGGTGTGCGTACACACCGGCTCGGAGGGGGGAAGGTGGGATTGGGGGGTGGGGGGGGGGGGAAAGGGGGGGGGGGGGGGCCGGTTCGAGGGGAAGGGAATGGGAAGAAAGACCAGAAGGTAATTGTACGAGGCAATCACGAGCGCGTTACAGCGTTCTGCCTAAAAACCGTGACAAAACGTAGTGGCTTCTTCAATTTAGAGAGAAATAGGAGAGTTGGACTGGGGCCCCTCGGGGATGGACGGGGGAGGAGGGGGCATAACTAAAATCTTCATCGTTTCTGCTCACGGCGAAACATCTGATGGGAGGCCATCGGGCAAAAACCGTGCCGACCGAAGACGAGTTTCAGAGTAGGGTGGAGGTGGGCACGATAAATAAGACTAGCGTTTTCCTTCTTCGTGGAACCCACGAGCTTTCGAACGATTTCTTCTCCCCCTCGCCCCTATACGATGTATTCTTTTTTACGTTTCGGGAATTACGTAAGCGATTTGGAAGTCGACTTCTTACCCCCTACTGGGCAGGTGGGGGGGGGGGGGGGAACCTTCTTTGTATTGTTTCTTGGGATTCGGGATCGAGGCGTGCAGTTTCTACTCCGGTGGAACGCGAATTTTTTCCCCGGGGGTCTCTTCGTCGTCCTCGCGCTTTGTAACTTGTCATGCGGTTTTTCTTACCTCGGCTGGTCGTCGATTTCTTGTTCTCGAACCGCTTTGTGTTCCTGGTCCCTGTTTCAATGTTATAATCCACGTTGCTGATTATTTTCTCCGGTTAATATGTGTCGTGACCAGTGGGTAATCGCAAAAGACGGGCAGATTGATCGTCTGGATAAAGAGTTTCGAATGACGAGTGATAGGTGACGTAATATTTCGCTACTTTTTAATCGATTAAAGGTGGAAATTCCAATGTCTGTAATAAATAATCCTTTTTGAATGAGTTTAGTTTTTGATGCTGGGAGTGCTAGGGGTTCGCTCTATTACTAATGATATCCACAGGATTACAAACGCTGTTTTCGCAGAAATTTAAAGTCTTCTTATACAATTTAACCCCTTGATGCCTGACTCGTGCATTTCTAATACAAAATAAATTATATCATTACTTCCCTCAGTTTAGCGACGTACATTTTTAAGCAGAAAGCATGGAAATGGTATAACACCTGGTCACAGTTCCGGTATTTAATTAATAATACCGATATTTACCGGTATTTAGTTAAAAATACCGATCAACGTTGACCGCTATAAGTAAAAATGCGTTAACAGGTAAACCATCTCTGTCACATTGAAAATTTACCTAAAGCCTCCTTTCCACGCGAGCAAAAATCCCGCTGGAGAAAATACTAGCCACGAAACCCAAGCGAAACGATTTCGATCCCGAGCGATGGTCGACGTATGCGCGTAGAAAAGAAAATTACGAAATGGACCGTGACTCCGGCGAGAAATGTCGGTCCGCAGCCACCCGTCGCGTCCTGGCATTAGCTTCATTACCGAAAGGTCAGCCGCGACACTTTCTGACCTTCCCGTTTCGAAGGCTCGAAGGGGGCCCCCGAAGATAACGAACGACGTGGAAAGAGGCGCGCGCATTCTGGGCATCGACGGGTCAGGAAACGGCGGTAGAGAACGCATAGTAGAGAGGACACGAGATAGAGAGAGAGAGAGAGAAACTGCGGAGTCGGTTCCTCTGTGTGCCGGTAAACGACCTTCGGCTCTCCCCATGGTCCCAACTTCTCTCTCCGGAGCGTCAATAGAGTCATTAGTCACGGCCCCGCGGTGTACCCACGATATTCGTTCCTCCTCTACCTGGGGCCCCAGTCCCTCCTCTCGCTCCTCCCCCCCTCTCCCCACCCTCTCGCCGTTGCCTCGTCCCTTTTTCATCTCCACGGATCGTTACTTCCCACACGGCACGGAATGTCTTCGACGATGCGTCCGGTATTCTTCGAAGACGTCTTAACGCGGTGTGCGAACCTCGAGGGTGGTTGGTGATGGGAACGGAGATGATTCTCTTGGGGTAAGTTCCTCCAAGATTGGGAAAATTTATTTAATTGCACGGAATTATTTTTTGGTCGATTCGGAAGTTTGTCGAGAAGCGATTAGTGGTTGGCGAATGTTGATCGATGTTTCGGAGGAAAGGGGTGAGTTTCACAGGGATTAGATAATTTATTTAATCGTATATGTAGAGTTTTCTCGATCGATTTGATAATGTCGTCCGTAGTTTTTAATATCTTTATGGGAAAAATATATCGAGTGCAGTTTGGTGTTGCGAATTGGGAGTCGATTTTTAGGGGTTGAGTTTTCTTTGGGGCTGGAACTTGTGTTTTGAGTCGTTTTGAAGTATCTCGCCTAGTTGATCTTGTTTCGCGTTTCGGTTTAGTTTTAACCCTCTATTACAATTTTAATAATATAACACCAACGCGATGGCATGTTAAAATTGAGAATGAAACGTGCGGACGTGAAAATGTAAAAATTAGAAAGAAATAGAGAATTATAATATTGAGTTATTTTATAATATTGAGACTAATCTTCGAAGCGATAGTTCTTTTCTGAAAGGCACACGGTTAATCGATAACAATTTATCAAAACGGTCACCGTTTACCGTTACAATGAAACACACTAACAACGGTTAAATTGATCGGCGATTGTTCTAATTTTCTACGGTCTTTATCTCCTCATTTGCTAGTGATGGATATCCATCGAAGAGCTCGCGCAACGTTTCGGATACGATCCATTGTGCCTATGAGTAAGAACGTTTACCATAGAACTTAACAATAAGTGAATTCCGATTGTTTCGTCCGGGAACGATTTATCGCGTTGATATGCATACCTGGGCCGAGCTATCAGTCATCGGCCATAGTAAACGCGTGGTATTGTATGGCAGCTGTCAGCTGTTGTCGGCGAGCCGTAGTATTGACGCTGTCTTCTCGATTTTATACTGGATCCATCGAACGTTTCGAACACTTCCTTATGGATTATGTAACGTGTTTAATAGGAATCGTGAATTCTATGGATCAATGCCTTTCTACAAAGGTTTTAAAATTACTTGGACCATATGACTCTTTGTTTCTAATTGTTGGTCAGAATTTTTTGGATATGAAGTATATTCATACAGAATATTTTACACAAATTATTTACAGTGCCTCGAATGTAGTAGACCTAATAGGAATTTATTAATTCTCGCCCAGATTCGTTAAAGACTCCAGAGTTATCCCCACTTCCTCCATTTGGTTGCTACCTGTTTCATGTTTGAGATCTCAATATAAAGCTGTTTGAACACGTGTATAGTGAGTCCAATCAGTTTTAATTGCGTTCACGATCTTGTTATTCATAGTGAACACTTCACAGTATTAGCAAATCGACCTTCTATTTTTTCACAAATTTTACGTATTAATAAAGATAATATTACCAAAAGAAAACCGTTTTGCCATTCAGCAAAATTATCGAATCGATACAAAAAACCGTATCATCTGGCTGTAAAGGTGGGTATCCACTTGTTGCGTATCTTCGTATCGTACCACCGTTGTGTATCAATGTGGACGGGCAAGTGTTGCATCATTGAGTATGAAAATGTATCGTATGGTGATACGATGTGATGATACGTAACAGTGATACGATACGAGAGTACGCAACAAATGGATACGCACCTTTCGGCACTAAACGAGCCATGTGAGAGTCGTCAGTCGCAATTTGAGCAACGTGAATTACATAAGTTTGATAAATGAATATTATTTCCGTGCAACACTCTCACCTAATTTTGTATCCACAAAATAATTATCCAAGAATCATGCTCGATATCGACGGTTTCAGTACACGACCCTCTAATTACGTTAAACAGTGTACAATTCCCTGCAAAGGTAAATTTTCCTAAAACCTGAGAACTATATTCTCCAAGACGAAAAGCCCAAGAAAACCAGGTCAGATTACAGTTCCCCTAGCTCCACGGTGCCCACAAACGACCAAATCGTCTCCGTACCCACGATCCCAGTTTCCCGGAGTCATCGACGATTCCTCGAACCCGACTCTCCCGACGAAAACGGTTTTTTTCGGGGGATGGGAGTTAACACACCAGGGTGCGATCATTCCAAAAAGTAAAGCAAAAACCGAGTAACAAGGACAGCCACGCGTCTGGTTGCAAAAGTGTACTCGAGGATTCCAGCCGGGCCGGAACGTTTTCCAGCTTGATGTTCGGCCCGGAGGTGGCAGTGGCAGCGGCGGCCGAATGAATAATTCACGGTGAACCATCGTAACGTTTTTGCGCACGAATTACTTCATTAGCGGCGGCCCGGTCGCGCATCATGTCTGCTGCGACGGGAGCCTCGGGGCTGGCTGGTTGCCTGCCTTGCATGTCGATTTTAACGGAAACCTGAAAAGGGAAGAGGCGACAAAGAGTACGGTGGGTTTCTATGGCGCGCCACCTAAAGCAGGGTGGGGGGATGTATCCCGTACACCCGTCACGTACACGTGACGTACACACACCACCGATGGGTTGCATGTATTCCTGAAAAACGTCTGGCCGAACGGTAGTCGAATCTCGGAGTGTGTGAATTGTAATGGGCGGTAGACAGTCCCCCCCTCTTTGTCGTCGCCTTTTTTCATTTTATTTAACGGGCCCGCTAAAAGGGTACCGCGGCGGCAGGGGGGAGGGGCAATGATGGTAATCGAAACGACCACGTTTCCTCGGGTTTTCTGTTCGGCTCGCGATGCTACGGGCGCGACGCGTTTAATTGCCGAGGCGTGATCCACGGGATCTGAATATTAATCAGGCATTGTCGATGTAGATCGACGCCGCGGTTATATCGAGGAAACTGTTTGTTGTTAATGACCGTCGGGTTATTGGCATTATTGGTGTTTGCATATCTGTAAGAGTTTTTTTCGAGGTTTTTATACTTTAGCTTGCCTAATTTTTTGTATAGAGATATTGGTTGTTTTCTTTCTTATGCGGTGCTCGATAGTGAATGTTTTTTTGCGGGAATTGGGAGTTTTTTGTTGGTTGATTTTCAGGAAGAACAGAGCGAGGGAAATATTACAGGTACGATTTTTTTGATGATGTAGCAATTGTTACATTTTTGCATCATAAATATTTACTTCTGTCAAACGCAATAATCTCATGAATTAAATAATAACGTCAACCATTTACGTTAAACATTGAATCGATAGTAATTGACAAAAAGAAAGACAATAAAATAATCGATGAATGGAACTGAAGAGAGACTCTCGTTCTTAGTATTCAAACGTGATTTCTTTCCGATATTTGGGGCGGTCCTTTTTTTTTAATTCGACTCGACTTTGTGTCACGTGTCGTTCCTTTGAAAAACAACGAACAGATCCTTTGACGGGTACCCGTTCGGGACCATTTCGCGTCCCGGCGACCGCAAGGGGGTTAGAACGAAACGACTGCGCGGAGAGGCGCGATAAATCGAGCGGGTGGCGCGATAAATTTCGTTCGCGGAAACACAAAAAGCGCATTAACGTCGTCTCGACCGTGCTGGACAGGTAACCGGGACGTCATTCGTAGAGGAGCTGCTAATGGGTACAGGTGAGAGAGAAAAAAAAAAAGAAAACGGGGGTGTTTGCCAATCGGCTTTTCAATCCCACGAAAGCTCCCTGAAAAAGGTCCATCAGGAGCGACACGCTTCTTTCTTCTAATCCACTGGCTCGGCGAAACGTTTTTTCGTTTAATTTTTATTATTCGTCAGTTTTCACCCCTTATTAACTGGAAACTTTTTTTGTCTGGTAAACAAAACAGTGAGAATTTATCCCTTCATTCCTTGACACGAAAAACTGGTCTTTCTCGACCTTGTTTCGAAAGAGTTTGAATTATTTGGAAACTCCATGTATCGAATAGAAATCTTTTTAACCCTCATCCTTCCCTTGTGTCAATTTAACACAGTTTCCTCCTAAGAAATGACGTTATTCTGTCATGTATAGGTAAATTCAGCTCAGGCTTCGTGATTTTTTACTTTAAAGAATTTGCAAAATTAATTGTATTAATATTTACCACTGGGTCAATTTGACACCGAGGGACAAATTAATTTGGGAAACTGAAGGACAGATGAGGGTTAACCTTGTCTACGCCACATTGTTATCCAATTTTTTTCGAGTTCGATCCAAGTCGAACGGTACAAATACCATTTCGAAAGCCATTTTCATAGCTTCTTTAGTCCATATAATTATGACTCTAACACCTTCCAATCACCGCGGTAACGTCAAAGACGAAGTAAAGCCATCAAACACGAACATTTCTATCCGCCTGTCATATTTTTCACATTTCTATAAACCACCTAGTAATCCTCCGTTAAATCTTCAAGCGTCCGATTCCGAAATCGAAAAAAAAAAAAAAAAATAGCACCGACAAGCGAAACCCAAAAAGCAAAACAAACATACCACAAAGAAACGCCCCGAGCATGGTGGATTCGCGCGAAGCCGATTCCCGGCTCATAAATCCGAGCGAAATCGCTTCGGTCGGTTCCCGTGCCATCGTGTTTAATTTCGAATGTACATTCCAACCGCCGTCGGTCCTTCTTCATCGTGTCACCAGTGGATCGGGCCCAATTCCGCGCGTTAAACGACATTTTAACATAACAGATACGTTTCGAGTAGGGACGATCTGTCGCCGTTTAACACGAAGTCTCTCGCCGTTCGCCCGGTAATATTAATTCGATATGCTAATTGAATAAAGTGTGCGAGAGAGAAAAAAAAAGAAGACACTCCATCGTAACGAGCTCGTCGGATCGACCGGTAGCGTCCACGCTCTCGGGCGGATTCGAAGTCCATCCTTTTTAAATGAATTAGACTCACGTACACGGGGCGCTACGGAGCGTTCGAATGGCCTATAAATAACGGCCAAGGGGCCTCATAGCGTATAACGCGCGGGGCCGTCAGGCCGGATTTTTCAACGAAGGAGCGGCTCCCTCGATCGATCGATCCGCTCGCTGTGTGCCACACGGCACTCGCATATCGATGGGGGCCCCGCGCCGCGGGACCGTGCTCGCGTGTAAATATCTTGATTAACGAGGCCCTCATTTACCCCCGAGAGGCGCGCTTCTTCTTTCGCGACGGTCGAACCAGCCGTACATTGTGGCCAGTTCTCATGCGGCGACCGGCCGATTAAGAGAATACTTATGGGCCGAACTGTCGCTTGAAAAACGGTTTTTACGGCGCGACCGTCGCGACGAGGGACACCTTCTTCGCCCCCGGTGAGTTAATCACGGCCGATTGCGTACACGCGTTCGCACGAACGTATAGGGTGATCCGGAACGTGTGGAAAAAGTGTTACAAGGAAGAAACGTAGGAGATTCGGTTTTCGCCGCTTACGTGATCGTAATACGTTAGAATTTCGATCGGGTGTCGTAATGGAATCGTCGTGCTCGGCTCATAAATTTGTTGGCCCTGAAACTTCAATGTTTTTGACAGTCTGCATCGACGAATCAAATAGTGGAATATGAATCGTACGATGATTATATAGGATCTGTGTTCATATTTCTTTGGAATACTGGCAACCACCGTAAGACACGGTTTCATTGTAATACAGTGTGGGATTTAGTGCGAGGAGATATGTTTAGGGTTTGATATGAATATAATTTAATAATTCACAACACTTGTACAACGGTTTTAAATACAATGATAAGAACACGATTTGATGTTAATGACACGGTAAAATAACTCGGAATGGTAACAAGAATAAGTTCGAGTTTTCAACTCGATATACGATATATAATATAATATACGATGTACACAACCGTTAGAGGATTGGGGAAACCCTCGAATAACACGGTATCGTTGTAACAAGGGTGGAGAATAGTGTAGTTCTGTTGGTTTGGTTCATATTTTGTTAGCTTAACCCTCGAATCACACGGTATTCCTACAGCACAGTTTCCCACTAACACGATTGGAAAATTGGGCAAACCCTCGAATACCACGGTTTTACTCTACGCGTTTAGAGAATTTAAGAAACCCTCGTATAACACGAATTCGCACAACATGAAAATTTTTAGGAACCTAACCATCGCGTTATACGAAGGTTATCCCGTAACCTGGAATAATTTGAATCATCCATGAATGATTTCAATAATTTTCTAAACAGAAACAATCCTGTGACGTGAATATTTAGAGTAACTTTATTCTGTCCCTTCCACAAAGAATCGTCTTCCTTTCGTCTGTACCGTCGGTTACGACACCCTGTATATTTTTGTACAATCACTCGACTTCCATCAGGAAGCTCCGTGAAATGGCACCGGCGCGGCGCGACGTCCAAATGATCGCAGATGGTACCACGGTCCCCCCGAACGCGAACGGCGACGATGAACGGGGGCTAAATATAAAGCTGAACTACGACCCCGTGGAAACGTCGGTTTAAAGACTATATCCGTATGTCCGAGAGGAGAATAACCCCGGCGCTTCGCGAGTTCTCGCGGTACATAAGAAATCCCCCGTCGTGGCGCTTTTCGACGCTCGTCCCAGCGTCGAAACGACCGTGGCAACGTGCCAGCGACGTGGAGATGAATCGTGGCGGACCGGAGTCGCGAAATTGCCAGAAAATCGTTGAAATCGGGGATATGCATCTCTCCGCTGATTGCGAGACAGCAAACTGCAAGCGGAAAGAAATTATTATGTCCTTGGGTATCGACGTTCATCGTGGTGCGTTTTGGGAAAAATGGCACCCTTCAACGTGCCAATTTAATTGTGCCAAATTAAATTGTATAATATATTGATTAGAAATGGAGTGCAAAATCATTAACAGTGAACCCAGAATCATTAGCATGGTCGTGATTTAACTTCACTCAGGAGACCGTGATCTTTTTATCTTCTGTAAGTGCGATCTATGTGATCGTATTTATGGATCTTTAATAAGGCATCTTCAATATTATTTGAAAATTAATTATATTGACGGTTACGTTTTTAAAAATCTGTAGAATAAAAGAAATTGTGAAAGAATGGTTTGTTGTAATTATACAACGTATATTGTTGATTAGAATTTATAATTATTAATTGAGTCATTATTATTCATTGTTCTTAATTGTTGTCGATTCTCGACTAATCAGAAACGATAACGAAACAGCACAAATCACTGTGAAAAATCATCGTGATTGGGAGCGAACTCGATCGAATCACTCGTGATTTACAGTTAGCAGTTCACGCCATCTCTACTATTGACATGCATAATATACAGAGTATTCCATTTGAACATTTGACAAACTGTGTTCCAAGGAGAACTTATTTTGTTTCTAGGGGGACATCTTAAGGTAGTTCTGAATTCAATAAAATTGACGAATAGATTTCAATTATTTAACATTTTTAGTGACTGTCATTATTTCCACTAAACATATATTATTCCTAACAAGATTGTTACTATATAAAATCATCTATCTCTGTACTTACAAAATAAACCAAATCATATCCACTTCAGTGGTACATAATTAAAATTCCATCCAGTTAATCTAGTGACCAAATAACAAACAAAATCCTAAAATACAAACATTGATTACAAACTGTCTTGGAAACGAATAAAACTCCATCGCGACTCAAGTTATTAACACGTTGACCGCCGAAAAAAAATAAGTTCGTGGCATAATTCCAATCTGACCGTGCCCTATGAAGCAACCCCATTCTAAATCTCTCAACCCTTCCCCAATTATATCCACCCACCGTCTTGTCGCCCCCTTGTCCCGTACCTCTCCTGTCCAATTTGGATGGAAATAGAATTCACGAATCGCACGGTCGCATCGAGAAGAAGAATTTGTTCGCCGCCTTTCGCTTCCCTCCTTTTCTTCGCCTCCTCGTCCCCGGCGCGTTTCGTGGCCGTCGCGCGTTTGAAGCGCGTGCCGCTCGCCGTCGGCCATATGGCTTCCTTCCCCTCTTTATCGCCCCCATGGCCGGGTTCGCCATACGGCCGAGCAATAAATATCATAACCTGAAACCCCGTGGAAGTGTTAGGCTCCCGACTTAATCCGCGGCAAAGCCGCGAAACTCGTCCCTCAAGGATCGTCGTCTCTCCGCTCCGCGCAAAGCGCGTCGCTTTGTCACTCCGACTGCGGCCGATACTTTGTCAGCCCCGGGATCCCAACTCGTCCGCGCGATTACCGAGCCATGAAATATTCCCCCGGGATATTTTGTCATGGTACGATCAACCTGTCGTTGGATTCGTTCCACGATCGTCTTCTTCCCACTGTTTTTTTTTTTTTTGTCTTCCCCGATCGACATTATGTTAGGTCGAGTGACCGTAGAAAGCTTTCGTGGGGGAATTTTTGGAGGATGCTGAACGAGAGAATGTTTATGAATGGACATTGGCGCTGGAAAAATCGAACCGAGACTATTTGGGGACGGGCGATACTTTGAGACCTTGGAACATTTATTTTTTGATGATTAACACCAGAACATCGAATGAATACTAAATTACATTGTATAATATAGTAATATATATAATATTCGATACAGTTTAGTATAATATAGTGTAACATAAAATGTATTGTAAATTAGATGCCAACATAAATTCTACCAAAAGAAACATTTTAAATTCAGTACAGTGATTCCTCGATGAATGCGACACTAGCAACGGCGTTATTCCCACCACTGAGTGGTCCCCCTCTGGAATTAATCAGAACAGAGTAAACAGAAGCTAAGCAGAGGCTCGGTTTCGGGTAAAAAACAAATTTATGTGGGGTTGAAAACTTTTCTGACTTGACATGAATGCTTCGAAGCGAACCCGAGAACTTCGCACTCATCGAGACTTTACTGTAATCGTAAACTGAGAAATCTACAATCCGTCATTTCTACGGGTTGTTAGTTGTAGTGTTAAATGGCAAACGTGAAAATTACTTCAACCTTTATTGTCTCCTTTGTTGTTTAATTTTGTCGTTATACTACGTTCATTACGATGGTGGTTATGGATGTAATGTGTTAGAGAATAATGTTGTTCGCGGTTGTGAATTCTGCAGGGAAGAGTGAACTCGGTGAAATGTAGAAAGTATCGAGGAATCTGGATTTTTGCGAAGAATGTAAAGTTTTATGTTTGCTTTGGCGTTTTATGGTTCTCCATTACCGGTAGATCGCTACGTTACGTCGTTCCCTTCTTCCTCCCTTTCCTCGCGGCGGAAGATCATGGAAACCTGGCAGATGTTTCTGGACAGCGCTTACCGCGCCTCATTACCACGAGTCACGTTAATGAGCTTGCGACTCTTAATACTTCACTCGGCTTCCCCCCTCCACTGGTCCTACCGTTCGAATATAAACCGACGGTAATACGTGACGAAGGTCGCGATACTCTACGGATAATCTCCCAAAATTAGTATTACTATTTTACAATATATAAAGGATAATTCCTTTGGAGAAATCTGATCTTAACATTCGACTATTTTAAATCGTTTCGATAGAAAGAAACTCGCATCGTAGCCATCACGAGTTCAAGATTGAGTAATTTCGTAGAAATGTAGAAAGAACATTCAACAATTTCCAGATAATTGGGAAATTCTTTGAGCAAAAAGCTAAAGAAGATACCATCCGAAGGTCGGCTCCATAGTCGATAAGAGAAGGTAGAAAGATCTTTTGAAATATTTATGTAATTAAGGAATTCAGGGTTTAATTAAGCATCGATGTTGATTCTACGCTCTCTGCGAATATATCGGAAGATACTTGAGTATATTGAAATTTTTCCGAGTACAAGCGAGATATTTGGATGTGAATGGGGACTGAGAATCCCGCGATTCCATTCTGCCCAGAATGAGACGGAAAAGAAGCCAGGCGAGGAGGCCCGTTGGAATTTCAAGAAGACCCCATGGTCTCTGGCAGACAGGCCGTAGATAAAGATAGATGCGTCGGTTTCCGGCGTGTCGAGTTAACGACTCGAGTTTTATCTGTCGGTCCTCCCCTACGTGTCCCTTGTTCCGTACCGACTGTCAAGCCCTAAAACTGTGGAAGGAGAAACAAACAGTGGGGGAGGGTTTAGACTGAGTCTCGAATATGAAATTAATAACAATTTAATCGGAGGAAAGGGGAACGAGGTGAAAAGATCAAGAATGAAGTAGAATGAGATGACAAAACAATAATTAATTAACTACGAATACGTTGTAAGAACGTAAGAAATATTTTATGAATCTGCATTTTTAAATCAAAAGCATAAACAGTCCTAATGAGGATCTTTTTCATTTCCCATTCAACGAACGTTACATTCGAATTTAACCTGTTCCTAACAAAAGTCAGTTAATTAAAAAAAATATTACTGAAATAAGAAATCACTCGTGGTATGTTTACGTAATAATGTTACAGCAATAAGTCATCCTATTGAGTCATCGACAGGTTTCCGAACCTCTTCCTTGAGAGGGAAAGATCGATGACGTGTGGCGCAGAAAATATTCGCAAGAAACTCCGTGAATGATCGACAATGAGCATAAGCGAGCAGGAAACTGTTCGGAAGAAAGGAAACGTAAAGTGACCGGGCAAAACGGGGGTTGACGGGAAGAAAGAGGCGAATGGGGGGGGAGGGGGGAAGAAAAAATGGCTGACAAGGCGATCGCAGGCGGAGAAGAAGAGGAAGGAAAAGGAAGGAAGAGGAGAACCATACCCACGAGTCATCTGGCACTCAGCAGGATTCGAAATAGAATCGGTCTCGTTCCCTCCTCCCTCGTGTGTTATTTTCCCGTCTCTGTTCGGCCGTTTCTCTCCCGGAGTGAGAACAAAACGACGGGCAAAAAGACGGACGGGGGCCTCGACGATGTTTTCATTGTAATTATGTCCCCTGACCCTCGAGCTTCTCTTGGCCGAGCTTTTTACGGGCCTTGCTACTAAGCAGCCTGTCAAAGCGTCCTAATTTTTCTCTTGGATTCGTCTTTCTCTCTCTACATCTTTCTCTGCGAGAGCCTAATAATTCATTGGTTTACTAACTCTTTTCTGGAACTCCATAATCAATGCGCTACGTCGAGCTCTACGCGCAGATTATGCGAGGTTCTTGAAGATCCATTGCCGAGGAATGAAGCTAGAAGAAAGTACCTTCGAAATTGTTGATCTTTTATAAATTATTTTTTTAGTGTTTGGGATGGGATCTTAAGAATAGCAGACTATCTGTGATCTTATTATATTTCGCTGGGTGAACACAGTCGCTGTAAGGGTAACGCTGCTCTCTGGAGCTATTGTAGCAACTACTTACAGCCACCTCGAGGAGCTTCTCTCACATTCACATCCACGGTAACCTGTTAAGTAACCTTGGTATCTCAATTCTTATTTACACGTATAGAGATTATATATCCTGGACCTCAGGGCCAAAGTGTATTGAGTCACAGTTTTCAAACTATAGAGGAGAAGAAATGAAAGGTGCAAAAACCTTGTAACATTGGAACAGTTCAGAAGAATTCAATAAGAACTGAAACTAACGATGGTACTGAAGTCAAGTCTCGATATATAGAAATAGTGAACCTTGCATTAATTGCCTTATGCGATGGACTTTACATTTTAGCTTAGAACAAAATATGGACTTACTATCATTTTACATTAATATATTAAAAACTAAAGGACTTAGAACGAAATAATTTTTACCACCAGAAAGAGTACAAAATGTCATTTTTTTAAAATGTGGACTTGATATACTCTGGCCCAGGGGTCCAGATACATAGAGTATCATCGAGTCAATATTTATAGAAGATCGAGATACCCAAGATCGTTCGTCTTAATTGAAATGAACGTAGTCCCTGATTTTCGCACCTGAGTGCTTATCGTCGTAAAATTGTCCAGTTAATGTGGTTAAAGGTTACAGGTAGTAGTCGATAAGTTCGTGGAAATGTGACAAACGAAAAGGAAAAAATGGCTAGGTTCTAAAGAGTTTGCCTCGGTCGTTCGACGTGGACGGATACTCCGCGGATTATATGACAAACCTGTTAACACATGGGGCAGGAACACCGTGTAAAGCAGGTAACGAGTAAGTAGCCAGTAAACGAGATCCGTGGACTCTAAGTAAAGTCAAACAGTCGACCCGGTTTGTCTTTGCTCAGCAAACTCTCGCGGCCGTCGCGTGCGGAGCCAATATTTAGACAGCGAGCGGCTCAAACATCGTAATACGCGTTAAAACGTTATGACACGCGCCAATTGCTGTCTCTATTTTCCCCATCGTGGACAGGCAGGCCGCATTCGCCCTTCTGGGTTGTTGAGGCACGCCACGCGATGCTATTATCGGCAACCGACGCGAAATCCACCGTGAAATAATAGAGACACGCCGAGGCCTGGTAAAATAATAATTGGGTGTCCAAGATGGCCTCTCCAGGCAGGGCCGTTTCTGGGTTGTTGGCCACTTGGGTGCAAATCAGTATCGCCACCGTTACTAATTTAATTTTATTTAACTAACAATTTGATATGCAGTGTTTCCTTTATGTCCATATAGATATTTTTTCATTTTTATTTTCGTCACATGAAACAAAGATTCCTAAAAAATAAATGGTTTACTTTAAAATGAATATTCTATTCCATATATAAGTAAAGAACTAACGTGCATATAATGTTTGCAATAATGATGTTATGATTGATAAATAGCGATCATTAATTACCTACACGAATTTAATCTAATAAATTCGTAATGAAATTCTCTGTCGATCTGTTCAGCCTAAATTTTCAATTTCGTTGCTTGTTTGTTTATAATCATATTTGCTTTAGTGTGTATATATGTATATTGTTCTCGAAAATCTATATACACTAAGTTCTTCGACATAGTGAATGCGTCATTTTGAATTTAGAATATCTAACTTTAATAGATACTGATCATCTTAAAAATCTGTATGTTTCGTTAAGTGTAAACGAATGAGCAATGAAATTGCGAATTAGAATTTCGGATAGACAGATCGATAGAAAAATTCACTATGAAGAATTTAAAAGAAAGAGCTTCAAATTCACTTGAAAACTACGACCTGCAGACTGATTTGAAGCAAATAATCACGTTATCTTCACTGTGATCGGTTTTATTGCAAGTCGTTTATAATCTGTAATTTTGAAATTTGTATTTATGTTTAGCCGTCCACTTTGCCACACCTTCAACATGTTTTTGTTTTTCTTTTCTTTATGATATTCGATATTTCCAAGATATCAGCGAGATAGAATATTTAAAGCAAATGTTTTACGCGTTATTCCGTTCGCTCGAGACGTCCGAAAGAACCGGATGAGCCGCTTACCGAGTCCCTGAATTTCATTCGCCACCCTTTCTCACGCCATAATGAGGCCCTCGTAAAGTATTCTCTGTTGACGCTGAAGAAGAAAACGTGTCTAGCGCTCGGAGCAGCCGTGTTTCCCAAACAGAAACGATTTAGGGGGGGATGTTAAAATACTAATGGTTGACGTTAATGAACTGTTCCGGCACCTACAATTTCGTGAGTGTTCTTTATTTTTGAAATCCATGAAACATTGTTTGTAGTACGTAATCAACGCTTTTATGAACTGATGTTTGTCGTTGTTTCATCTTCACAATTTGATCAGGTTGGATTTCGTCAATAACTTTACTCTCTTTTTAAGAAACTTTTTCCTACGATAATTGTTGTGTATTTTGAGCTGAATATTAGACGTGTAATTGTTAGATCATGAACTGATTGGCGATTGTCAGGTTTTTATTTCGTGAGGTTGATTAATCCATTGGGAAACTCGTTCAATAGATTTTCATCTGTTATAGTTTTGTAACTATTTCCGAACACGATAAAAAATTTATGAATAGATTTCGATTTTCAAGATTTTTAAGCGATCGAAGTCCCTTTTTTCACTAAAAATCGTATTATCCGATACAAGATTCTCATCTTGTAAAATCATATTTCTATATATTTACGAAATAAAACAAATCATATCGAGTTCAGTCATAATTATATATCGAAAGAACCTAGATATCAAGTAACAAAGAAATGAAATCGTACGTACACCGAGTGTTAATAGATTGTGTCAGTTAAAGGGTTGATTTTTTCCACTCGCTGACAGAATACTCTCACCGCCAAGAAAGTCCGCATGTGTTCAAGACAAGGTGTCCAATTTCCCTCCCTCGAGAATTTTCCAATCACTCCCGAGAAAATTCCCCAATGCAACCGCGACCTTGGCAGTGAGTTTACTCCTGCTTCACGGGGACTTTCGCTGTCATCGTCGCGAGGAGGCTGCTCGGCGAGTTTCCAATAAAGATCTCAAGCCACCTGACGTTCCTCGCGATTCCTCGAAGAACTGCTGACCGCGTGCGCGAGCGAGCGAGAGGCAGAGACACGCCGCTACTCGTAAAGAGGCACTAACGACGCGACCAGGCGAAGAGAATATCTTTGAAGGTACGAGACACGCGCCATTTCCCGATGTTTCGAGCGTGGCGAATGGCCGTCAGTCAAAACGCTGAGGCGCACCCTTCACGAGGTACCCTTATGACGCCGTTTCGTCCTCACTCTGTGCCGCTCTGTTTCTCGAGAACGAGAGCAAAACGGTGGCCAACTTCTCGGACCCATGATCGTATACAGTGATTTTCGGTACTCGGTCCAGGAACTTGTGAAATGTACGCTTCTCTAGCTATTCCATCGAAATAACTTCAGAACTTTGCTTATTACTGTGACGTAATTACTTCTCGGAGCTATTGGTTAACGCTATAGGTTCTAGAGTTAGGGATTTATTATTCCGTACTAGTGAAATTTGACGACACTTGCAGAATCATTTTTAGGTCTTTCGTGAATTTTCTTTTTTTTTTTTTTTTTTTTTTTTTTTCGTTTTCTCTTGGTCTTCGAGGATTCGAAATTGGGCTCATTCTTCAGTCCTGGGAAAAACACCCAGAGGTTTCTTCGTGAGTGTACTTAAAGAAAACTTGAAAAACGTGTAAAAATAGAATTGGGTGTATAAGGTAAATACATCGTGTTGTTCGTCCGTCACGTGACTCATTCCTTCTTGATACAAATGACCAATTCGTCACTTGTAACTGGATGAAAATAGTCCAGCAGGAAGACACGACAAATCACCGGTAACGCCACCGGAAGAAGACAGAACGCTGTCTGAATGGTACAAGACACGCGTCATTTCCCGATATCCCGTGCGTGACGAATGGTCCACGATCCTCGGATTCGCCGAGACTCTTCCCTTTATTTGCAAAGTGCTCGTTCCCCCCGGCGGCTTTTGTCCAAAGACCAAAGGGGAGCAAAAATGAATCTGGTTCAGCGAGTAGAAACTCAGCGACGAACAGAGCCGCCCTGCCATTGGTAGAAGACACCTGTTCCGCCATCAACGGGACCAAAAATAGAATTCTTTGACGAAGAGAGACACACACGCCATTTGTCGTGGCTTCGGGCGTGTCGTAATTTCATTCCACAAACCGACCGTGTTCCTCTCTTTGCATTGTCCCCTCGAGATGATTAATCTGTTGTCTGAACTGGTTTCACCCTTTTCCGTGAAACATTCGACGCTTCTAGAAATATTCTTTCGATGGAAAAGTGGGCTTCTACGTTTTACATATTCCGAACGTGTATGGATAAAATGATCGAAATATGGATACACAGTGAGTCACAAGTTCCTTCACGGAAGGCTGTCACTTTCAGTCCACGAAACTATTCGCCTAAATACGAATTTTAATTCAAAATCACGAAAAATTAACCACGAAACGATGCTAAAACTAACAATAAGGAGAATATATAAATAGAAATTGCATAAAAGCTTTTATACCTAATTGTGATTTCAGATGTCTGTGAACGAATATGTGAGTCACTGTCTATACGTATATCGGTTGACAAATAACCTCAATGTTAATTCCAAGAGCAATATTAACTACACCATTTCCCTACGTTTTACGACTGTCAATACTTTTTAATACTGTAACTACTACGTTCCAAAGTAAATACAAAAACAATTGCACTCCCCTCTCTGAACTGCCATTTCTATTTCGACACCTTCGTCTTACAATAATAATCACAATTACGAAAATTTCCTTCCTTCTACTCTTCAACTAACTTCTGCGGATTATTTTACCTTACCATTGTATACCTTATCACACCTTGCCACTTGGCCGCCAAGAGTTGACTTCCACCTCCAAAAAAAATACAAATCCTTCGGAGGTGAAGTAACCGACCACCCAAAATTTCTCACTTCATCGTGATTTGTCAAATGCTTGTAGAAGGGTGTTAAAACGGAGAATATTTTTGCAGATTGTCAGGCAGCACAACGGCGATCGGCAGCGCGGCCACCGGTGGCGGTGGCGGAGCGAGCGGCGGTGGTGGAGGTGGAGGAGGAAGCGGAGGTGGCGGGGCTGCCGGGAACGGGACTTCCGGCGGCGATTTCCTCCGGAGAAGTCACCCCCTATCGGAGCACACGGCCCTGCATCCCGCCTACCGGCTCAACTACATGGACCACCTTTACCACCAGCTCCAGGCCTCCACGCACAGTCCCAACGCCTCGTTACACGGTAATTACCCTGGCCCCCGTGCTTGTCCACCGAGATAATTAGAACGATACCGTACGAACAGCGTCGCTTAATTTCGGCGAGCTTGAATATTTTAGCCACGCTATAAGGGAGACTGGGACTAGTTTTCGGATGGGTTGGTTGTCACATTTCGTATAATTTTTTCACTAAATACTAGATAGATTCAATACGAAGAATAAAAATGTACTGGTTTTCGTGAGTAACTGTTTGATATACGAATTGTCATTTTTTATTATTTATGAAACAAATCGATTTCTGTTCATTTGAGTGAATATTTCTTACTGCATTCTTCGTTTTCTGTTTAATGGATAGCGTATTGGGAAAGATCTGATATACTAACATAATTAATATAGTTGCAGACAGAATTTTCTTCTAGAGTTTTACCAACGTTTTACTCCGTTGTAGTATTGCAATCGATTTTTATACTTTATCACAAGTGGGATTAGTTGTCAAAAGTATTGTCTACTACTGACTGAAAGGGAAGAAAAGAAACACGTAAAAGCTGTAGTTCGTGGAAAAGAAGTTTTTACTTAGACATATCGAAATAAGCAGAATTTTTGTAAGAATCGCAAATTTAATTATGTAAATTAACATTCACGGATGGAAATTGCACAAGAAATGTTACAATAACTCAACGTTGGTCCTTAGTGGGTTAAGATTTGTTTAAAAATTCAGAGGATGCAAACGACTTAATTCGTCGTTTCTATCCAACTGCATCCTTCAGATAGTAGTTAGTTTTAATATCAATTCATCCCAACATTTTTACATTTGATTGCATCTATTATTGGGGAAGAAATGACAATATTTATCATCCTCGTTTCTTACCGAAGAGTTACTTACGATCATGTTACTTCGAGTTTTCGAGTCTCATCGTCGTCTGTCCGTGATTGAGTTTAATAAAACGAGTGCCCATAGAGGCAGAACCGAGTCTATTATTTCACTTGGGGATCGAGAAGATCTATGAAAAGGGCCCGCATATCCGCCGGATGGATCTCTTTGAGGGACCCAGATTCTCTGAACTCGATCCATCGGTCGCGTTCTATATCCGATACGACGCTTCCCTTACGAGAGGGCGAATAATTTTTCCGTTGTGATCACGTGCGCCGTTTTTTTTTTTTTTTTTTGTTTTTTTAACAGCGTTCTCTCAACATATTTCAGGACTGGGTGGTTTGGGGCCCGAATACCTTCTGCATGCGGCAGGGCCGGCGAGCACGCTCGCTTCCACGGAATTTCCTTTCTCCATCGACGGTAAGTCTTGAATATCTGTTTCACGTTAAAGGATAAACGGTCCCACCACTCTGAATATTATGTCACGCGGAAACAATATCGAGGTTCCACCAGGCCTGATCGAACCTCGCGATAGAAACAAGGCGACACTCGACACCTAAATTCCCCGTTCCTAGAAGGACCAGAATTTCCATCTTGCGTGCCCGAGCTGAAAATTTTAAACGCTTCCGTGAAGATACTCCTCTTTCGATCTATTCATCTATACTATAAAAAGATCGTTCTACTCGTGGGCAGGAATCTGTAGGAAATCGTTCGATTTACGAGAAACCTCATCTGGAAAAAGTACACCTTATCGCACGCCTTGGATCGAGAAAATCTTTTATTCGATTTTTAAAAAGTTATTGCTGTAAAAATTACACGCTTAAGTTTCTGACAACCTATCGTACCAGTAGGTTTGGTCATATATCATTCCATGATCACGTGATTTGTAGGGGAGAGTGGGGTAATTTCGTACACCCAAGCAAAGAAAACATCAGAACGAAAGCTGAGTGAGGAACGAATTTGTTTGTTAGCTATAATCATACTTTGACTATATATCGACACTACTAGGTGTATCCAATTTCGGAAAAATTATAATATAAAGCAATGTTTATCCACATGATCCAGTCTTGAGTAGTTCCCATTCGAATCGTTCGTCAATACCCCACGACGTCAAAAAATAAAACAAATTTATTTTGGAGGTCAAAATCAGACAATACGTTGGTCATGAAATGTTGTTTTATAATTAACATTAGATATACCAAACCCGTTGAAATGATGGAATACAGATTTTTTATTTTACAGTTATTGAAATCTTAGAGATACTTTATTTTTACTCTAATTTCATAATATTGTAATTCAATAATATTGCGCGTATTAATATATTACACAATTTAACTTAGCATACATTCAGTGCTGATAGTTCAATACAACAAACCACATACAATTGAAAATGCATAAAATGTTACTTGCAAAACGATGAAAATACTAAATTTTATTTATCTTGAACAACGTGCGTGGCCTCTGTTTGCTACTTTCTTCCCAGCACTGGATACGAGTGCTAAACTCTCAGCTAGTAGAGGTAGAAGATCAGTTTTCGTTTTCTAACACGCCATAACCATTGCATTCGTGTTTACCCCATTCCCCCCACTCTATTCCAGTAACGATTTATAATCTCTTCTACGCCAAGTGTCCAGATCGCTATGATCGATGTAACTAATACAATTTCACACTTTGAAAATATTTCCTCCAAGTCCAGATTCTCCACGGGTGTCCATATTATCACTGGCTTTCGTGGCAATACACAAAAATTCGATGGTTTTCTCGAGCGGAGTACATTCGTGGACGACAAGTGAATCTAATGAAAGATCCTGCATCCACGTTGCACTCGACTAGGCCGTAGGTGTAGTAGCGCTAGTAGCAGGTAGGAGATCGACCGGTTAAGAGGCCGAGAGGCTAAAAGACGACTGAAAGGGTAAACGGGGGCCTCGTTAGTCGCCACCGGCGCATAATTGAATCGACTCGGAGCGACACGACCTCATTAACACCTTAGCGCCTACCCTACAGGTTGTCTCACGTTTCTTCGTCTCCTTCTTCTTCGTCTTCTTGCTCCACCTCCACTTCTTCGTCATGAGCCCCTCTTGTTTTTATGTAATGCGTTCTGTGGCGTTCGATCGAGTTATCCTCGTGAACGTTATTTATTCGCGGTCTACATTGTATCCTGCGTGAACGTCTCAAAGCACGAGGTTCCTCCAAGGTATCGATAAATCGCTAGCTTCGAATCACTTGGCAAATTCCGAAGGACCCCCAGAAGAAATTTCTAGACGAATCGTTTATTGTCAGGCAATGTTAACGTTGGCAGCGGAAAAAAGTGATTAGTAAATTAAAAGTATTATTCCGTCTTGTAGTGCCCAATATATATTATTTCGAAAAGACCTTATTTACCGAACCATCCACAGTCTGGAAGTCAGTTTCTATCAGCTGTTATTATTATACTTTAATTACTTACTCGCCCCGGAGACTTATCTGAATTTTCATTTCACTGAGAAATTTTAGAAGCTTCGAATATATTCCAGAAAAATGGTAAAATACCATTCCTTTGGTTATTAGAAGCGCTACAATGTAGTCGTTGTTCGACTTATTCGTCTTGGAGACGAACAGTCTGTAGTTAAAGGTTAATGCGGTTTCTATGAACTTCGTGAAATCCTCGTGGAGTCAATGTAGAAACGGCCACGGGATTGGTCGTTTGAGGCGACCTGTAGCACGATAGGATGCGGGGCGAGCAGCGTCGAATGAGCCGCGCCGATCGGAGTGGCCGATTGCACCAATTTACATGTCTCAATCCCATGTTAGCCCAGCGAGGGGCACGGGGAAGAGGGGATTGGAACGTAAGGAGCGTGTAGAGTCCAAAGGGTCGTGGGTCACGAGGACGTACGGGGGTGAGACGAGGAAGAGGGGGAGGATGGCCAGCCGAGAATCATTCGCATATTCATTTGCATCGAGAAATCATGATGCATGTCCGCGCGTTGCGTGTCGAAAAAGGACCGATAGAAGCGTCCAGACATCGTCGATCCTGAATACTTGTGGATCCTTGAATCGCGAGGAAAAATGTCAATTGTGGTTTATTGTGAAATATCTCATTTTTAACAGTAGAACTACCAAACCTGTCAAAATGACGGACTACAGATTTTTACTATTTTACCATTACTGAAATTATAATGCTTTTGACGGAATTATTGTTAGCTTTCAATTTACGACAGATTTTATTTTATGGTATATTATGCTAGATTGTCTTATATATTGTCTATATTGCTGTATTATACAATTTAATTTAGTATACATTCAATGCTGATCCCACTGGTTCTTTTACACTTACGCATTTTTTAATAGACTTTTGTTGTCCGATAGCTTCTGTTGTAAACATTGTTACTTTATTTACCACTTTTGCGACGAAGTGGAGGGTATGTAGTTTAAAGAGCTGAACTGAATATCGTCCGAGTTGCCATTTGATACACGGTGTCTGGTTTTTGTTCGATAAGTAGATCGAGTCGCTTTTGTTCAGACACGTCGACCCTGCAACCAGTGAATCGTTAGAGTATTTCGTTGTCATTCGGTTTCAAGCTATCAATAACCTTTCGAAATACGTAACCTGATATCCAGAAGAATATCTAGTATATAATCTGAACGTGTGTACATTATCAAGAGATTACATTGAACTTCGATAATCCGAAGGAGATCGTGCCGATTTTGATCAGCCATCTAGACATCGAATCAACGAATCATCGGTCAGACCGACGAACTCTCCGCCCGATTCACTTCGTGGTGTTCAACGCTCATTGGTACCAGTGTTTCATATACGAAACATAATTTTAAATTGGAGATAATTGCCCCGAAAAAAAATCTTGTAACAAGAGTTCCGAAAGATCGAGCAAACGCAACACTGTCTGAGCCGAGCAGTCGCGCAAAACCTGTACAACGGATTCGCTTCTGCCGGTTCGGGATACAAAGTTCGCAAGAAACCGCAAACGAGCGGTCGGGAAGAATGAAATTCCGCTTTATTACGGTACAAGAACGAGAACCCCCAGCCCCGAAAACGATGGTGGCGATCGAGGCAGCCGAAACGACCTGGATCCAGCCACGAGGCTCGTCGAGGAACCTTAAACGTTACAGCTCATGCGGAAAAACCGCATGGCAGCCGTTTCCCCTGTCTCTCTTTCTCTCCTTCTTCTGTTCGTTGACCACCGTAAATTTGATCAGTGCTCGAATTAATAAAACCCGTGGCGAGGGGATAAAAGAGGCCCGTTCGTTCGACGGCGGAAAGGGGGGAAGGACGGAGGCCCCAGCCGCGAGTAATTCTATACCCGTTGTGCGCGAACGAGCGATCAACCGAGTGGAAACCGAGGAGAAAGAGCTGGTTCGAAACCACCTTCGTGGCTCTCTGTATCGCGTTGCTCGTGCGAGACGACATGGGGAGATAGAGGAGTCCCCCGGAGGAACGGCGAGGGAGTTGAAACAGAGATGGCGGGAAAGAAGACGGTTGAAACGGTTGAGGTGGCGGTTGAAAAAATTGGACGAGCGACGGGTGGAGGATGTTCCTCGGCGAATCGAAAAATGAGACGTGATACGCAAAACGGGAAGAATTGAAGAAGTAGAACCGTTGTATTTTTGCACGTTTATAATGTGTTGTACCAGCGCACAATGAGCCAGGGGATCAGTAGACGTATCCAAAATTGATAAAAGAAACTAAAATCAAAATGGCGGATCCAGTATGGCGACTTGAACTATTTTCCTTTGGATCGAATTTGCATGGAAGTCGATAGTGAGGAATTTTCGGGATCATTGAATTTTATGTCAAGAACTGTAAATTTAAAATTACGAACTCAATATGGCGATCGAATTGATTATTTTATTTTCTTATCGATTATACTGTTTAAGCTTGATACTTAAACTGTATCGACAATTTGGGTTGCTTTCTTAATTTCTTTGTTTGTAACGGAATATTTTGTTTATATGTACTTGAATCAATCCTGAGTATGATGATAAGTTTGTGGTAGGTTAATTATCAAGTTCGTTTTTGGCCATTTCTCGACCCCCTGGGGGATCACAAAAAATAGTATTAGTATACATATATTTTGTATTTAGAAAAAAAAAAAATTGACGTCAATTGCGACCCTCTGAGAGGTCGTAAGAAAAAGTCTCGTTCGAAAGAGGGTCACGGCTTCAAAAACGATGAGAACCACTGCTCTAGATAAATCTCAAAAATTGATTATCTTGGAAATAAAACATCATACTAAAAAAATATTATTCCACATTTTCGACTTATTTTAGCATCCATACTCCCGTTTCTTCGGGTTGCACCATTTCGGAAACACCCTGTATACGTTCAAAATGTAGCAATTTGGAAGCTGAAAATATCCATGGGAAGAAAGTCGAGTTCAAGCTCGAGGAGAACTGAAATAGGATATCATACTGGAGGAAAATTATGGGAAACAGAGAGGTGTGAAAATAATAAAAAAGGAAAACGTCGACGAAGAACAGAATCGTGGAAGGTGGGCATCGAGAGGAGGAAGCGAAGCGAAGAGAGAGAGAGAGGGAGGCGGAGAACCGGAGAACCGCCACCATATAACCAACGATGGTCCGTACAAGAGAGCCGCCACCACGAGCTTAAGAAAGTGGTTTGTGTATTACGTCGTTGGCCTGCGGTCGCAGGCAAATCGCCGCTAAAACGTTCTGGCCGCAGAACCGGCCGTCTTCCTTTCGCTGCTATCGCCTCTCCTTCTTTCCCGTTTCTCCTTCGCCGTCTCTGGTTAGTTCTGGATATCTACCTGGTTACGAGCACGCACCGAAAGCCGGACTTTTCGAATCTTCGCCCCCGCGAGAATATTTCCCGTGTACTACACGCTGCAAGAATTCGTGACGTTTAATTGAACTGGTTCCCGCGGCAGTATCGTTCAGTTTGCCATGGAAATTTCGTGGTTGCTCGCGAAATTTCCATACGCCCGTTAAACGATACCTTTTGGAATTGCTTTTATTGTATTTTTTTGAACAGTTGAAAGAATGATATGCATTAGAGTACCGTGCATAAAGAAATATTGAAGCGTGGAGACTTCAATGTCTGACCTTTAAATAATTTCTTTCCTTCGTATGAAATATGAACACCTTTCTTATGGATTTTTTTTCTCGTAAATACAGCGAACTATTTTATATTTGTGACGAAGAGTGTAAAAGAACAAACATTGCTTACATACTGATATTTCTGGAATACGTAGCGAGTAATCCTTTTATCGGCTATAAACGCTTAAAATCCGTAGTCTACTCACAACAGACTCTTCTCGATTATCGTCCCTAACTGGGGTCCGCGCCGGGACAATAATCTTATAGGGAGAAATGCTTGAAACCCTCGTAAAATCGATTTCTTCAAAGCCCGAGCCTCGACAACAAAAGCGAAAAGGCAACAAAGTATGTGCTTCACGGATTCCACGCTCCCCCCGCCCAATCGTGGGTATAACGCCTGGACAATAATCGTGTAGTACCAGCCGGACGATAATCGAGAGGAATCTGTATATTGGATTAGCTAAAAAGTAATCTCGTATTTCTGCAGTAGATGATACTCCCTTTGTTTTTCAATAAAGAACACTGCTGCCAGCTAATAAAATATATACATATTCTAAAAACTGATCTTCAATCCAATAAATAAAGGAAGTCAGGAGACTTCAACACTTGGTAAAACGATGACTTTCGAGAATCTCGTTTGTTTATGAATTTTCAATTAAAAAAATTAACGTAATCCGTGGTTAGAATCCAATAGATGATATTCTGTATAAAAAACTCTACCAACTGACAATAACGTAATGTAATTAACATGTTTCCATTTTACATTTCAGTGTCGGCGTCATCGAGGTTGGGAAGCCCCCGTTCCTCGACGATCCGTGCAAGCCGGAAACGCGCGCTAAGCAGTTCCCCGTACTCCGATCGCTTCGACATCGACAGCATGATCCGTTTTAGCCCGAATAGTCTGGCCTCGATCGTGAATGGATCCCGAAGCAGCAGCGCGAGCGGCAGCTACGGTCATCTTTCCGCCGGTAAGCAACCATATTTACACGCCGACGTTCTATCTGTCAGCCTCGTTGGATCATTCCTTCACCGTGTTGATGTACCGTGTGATCGATTAAAACGCAGCTGACTAACAGGGGAAATAACTATCGTGTCAGAAGAACATCGTTTGTATATGTTACAGTAGAAGCGTCAATTCAGTAAATGTATACATATTCTAGTCAGTGTATGTACTTACTAATAAATTAACTAGAAGTAATATTCGGTTCATATTTTTGCTAAAATCGTACGTACATGCATATATTGACTAGTAAGTGTCTTCGTTTACTAAACTTCACGCTTTTACTGTGACACATATACCAAATCCTGATACAGTGGACTCTCACTATATTGCCACTGAACATATTGCCACGCGAGGCACTTCCCCTTCACACGTACTTTCGAGCACACAAAGTTGCTCTCCCACCATGTTGCGTATGCCGGCGCACTAGCACGCCCCAGCTTTTACGCAAGCGCTGAGGCCGAGGCTATGACGATAGAACTTAGCATGGAGGGGACTCTGAACTTATTGCCATTTTACTCCCCTGCAGCCGTAACCATGGCAATATAGTTAGAGCCCACTGTATATGTAATGTACCCATCATCGTGTTAAAAAATCAAGGAGTTTTTTTTTAAATATATCGTCCACCGTATCGAGTCATTCGTTCGACAAATTCGTCGTTAAAATAGGCAAACAGCTAGTAACAATTTTTTAAATTCTCAAACTGATATAAAACTCCGTTCATTGAATCGTATAAGGTGACGCGGTAATAAATTAAGACCTCCTGGATCTCCCATATCTCAGAAACAAATTGTCAGCTCAACTTGCAAAATTTATTGTAACTGATGTGTCATCATCAGGTATCATTCGACAGGAAATGCAGTTCCAAAATCGTGGGACCATAAAATTCGGGCGAAAAATCCCCTCATTCTTCGATCAGTCTTTCACAGAAACACCTCTACGCCCGTCGTAATGATTCGTTCTCCTTCAATGGAACTCGTCGGACAGACAGAAAGAGACGTTCCCGTGCGATTTACACTCGGTGAAAAAAATATCCCGTCGAATCGTCGGCGAGGGGCGGCGAACCCGCAATTAAGAGATCACCCGCGCACGATACTCACCGAAAACGTAAGTCACCGTGTGTTTACCGGTCGCCGCCAACGTTTTCACCGTCCCCCGACTCCGGTTCGATGATTGATTGCCCGT
Organism: Dufourea novaeangliae; assembly: GCF_001272555.1. Taxonomy (NCBI): domain Eukaryota; kingdom Metazoa; phylum Arthropoda; class Insecta; order Hymenoptera; family Halictidae; genus Dufourea; species Dufourea novaeangliae. Next base: position 795,912 of record NW_015373997.1, on the reverse strand, counting down.
AATTACCGACGCCGTCGTGTAAACTCGTCGACGTCGGCGGTGGCGGCGGCGATCCTGGCCCTCGACGCGGCCGTAAACGTTTCGCGCGAGATACGCGATACGTGAATTATACCCGTGTAATTACACGTGTACCCGGGCAGAAGTTGTTAATGCGACTACCGCGCAACCGGCCGTATTTTCCCGTGTTATTGCCGCGCTACCACGCGACGAATAAATGAAGCTCGTAAACAGCCCAGCCCGCAGGCGGGGAATCGGCTTTGGTAAGGGAAATTGGGTACTTTATGCTCGTGGATCCAAGATGGCGGCTGATGGAACGCTTCAAGGTCCCTACAAACAAGGGATTAATCGAGGGAGAATTTTCTGTTGAACTTCGAAGAGGCTGAGGTTAGGGATTAGTGTCGAAATACAGTAGAAACTCGATAATTGATCATTGCGGAGGGCCAAATTTTTAGGAATCGATCATTAACGGGCTCGAATTATACGTGTGCTCTTCCCGGAGATCGTTTGTTCCATTGTTCGACGTAGATAGATGTAGGGTGGACTGTAGAGGGGCGATTTTAGCGATCAATCAACGGACCGTCAATTATCGAGCTTTTACTACATGCAAAATTTCCAACAGATTTTTGCTCGCGTAAACAAGCGAACTAAGAAACAAATATATTTCGTCGACACCGAAGAAGATAATGAAAACACAGTGAATTAATTTGACGAGACACCCGATAGCGTGGTAGGATCCTTCCGGGCATTTATACGAATTAATTACATCCCGATAAGGAGAATTATTAATGCGTTCCGTGAGAGTGAGACGTCAAGGAGCGTCTGCTCTTTTATTCATGAGACGGTTCGTAATGTCTCCGTTCAACGGAACAATGACACGCTCAATTAAATACGCTTTTAACAATTAATAGCTTCTCGCGTCGGTAAACGTTCGTGCGTTCGGCCATCGAACAATTAATCCGCCGTCATTTCATTCGTATGTATTCATACTGGGTGAAATTGAGTTGTTCGAGAGAAACAGAGAGACACGAATCAGAAAAAAAAAAAAAAAAAAAGAAAAAGTCACGGAATAATCATCCGCCACAGGAGATCCTAGAAGATCCACCTGTTTTACGACCATTATAGAGCCAATTTTATCGCCAGTCTAACAATCCCCATTAAACGCGCCCCCCCGCTCTACCCTCCTCCAGGTATGCGCCTCCGTCTCCGATCACCTCCAGTCCCGCCCGCGGGGGGACTTGCATAATTCACTTGAATATCATCAACACAGACGCCCCCCCCTCTCGCCCCACTCTCCCATCACGGTCGTATATCATTTCCCCGGTCCCAAGGGGGTACGTCTTAACATCAGTCGTAAAATGTCCGCGGTAACCAAGGCGTCTGGTATTCCCAGGAAAAGCAGGTTTCTGACCGGTGTATTACCATAATTACCATGGGCCCCGTACGAAACGAATAAAGTCATTGGACGGTGGTGGGTCAGCTTTAACGTGGAATGGGCCCACGGTCCTCCTGTGGGTATCGGCTCCGCTGACGTTTAAGGGCTCGCGAGGAAGGGGCCCTGAGACACACATGGCGTGGGGTGGGGGAAGGGATCGAGGGATCGAATTAAGGTGGCCGGTGCGCGCATGAAGCCATTATAAAGCTGGCTGCGGTCCACGAATCGCGCGTACGCCCCACAAATCGGCCAGGGACCTCCTTGCTCGCGAGTTAAGAGCGGCCGGGGTAATTTGCGATTAAATGAAGTAATTAACGGATTAAAATTCAACCGACGCGACGCGATCGCCGATCGTTTGTCGGCCCCTGCGACGTCGTGTACGATGTTCACCCCCTTACCCCCTCCGCTACGCCTTGGGATCCTGAGGGGCCCCGCTCGTTAAATTTGCGTTCGTGATGCCCCTCATTTTTCCACATTGGGAATACCGTGGTTGCGATCGCCACGGTATTCCGTGAAGATCGATGGTGTCCTAATTACGGGAAGATCTTTCATCGTTCGGAACGATGCAGTGATCTCGATGCACGGTCACGCGAGCGATCGGTGGTAATTTTGGTTTCCCCGATGCAACGGGACAGTATCTGACGGTGTTTAACGTCAGCCTGTTTGGGTTCTCCCGGATTTACAGGTGCCTCGGACAAGTAAGATAACGGTCCCTGCAATGTTTTTTTTCTTTTGTTTTTTGACTTCGGGAACCAATGATGAACGCCGAATGAACGAGAATTAACGTCGATGCGAAACGAGACCGTCTTGTGGATTTTCTGTGATTTATCGGAGATGCACTAGAGCCTTCGTCATTTATTGTATTTGGGGGAATGTTTTGTTGAGTAGAAACGGTCGATTCACTTAGTTTTCGAGGGAACTTTGTGTGATGGTCTCGCTAGTGTTTAGACTTTTAGCCCTCGGAAGGCGAACGAAAACCCCTGTTGGTACATAAAAAATGGTGGTAATTAAAGAAATTAGTTTAAAAAAAAATTAATTAGTTACAAATTATAATAAATACGGTGAATACAGACTTTATATATTGAATACAGAATTTTCGTCTACATGTGCTAAATGATATGTCGATGAAGTCAAAAGAAGCATTTAAATGGTTGTGGAACGTGTATATGCGGTTCAACGGTTTGAAGTTTCCATAATTCCTTGAATGAAATTGAGCTTGAAACAAATTATGGTTTCTTAACTTACGCGTGGGTATGTAAAATTGAATATTCTCAAGTAATTCTTCGCAAACGATGCGTTCATTAACGATCTTTATATAGAAACAGTAAATCTGATATTTTTCTTCTGTTCTCAAGTGTAATTAAATTTAATTTATCGAGATATGCTTCATAGTCATGAAACGTGAAGTGAATAGAATTCCCTATGCAAACACTGATTCATACGTTCAATTATTCTAGTTTGCACATGTATATTTTGACATTTAGAAACGGAAAAATTTGAATACTACAACGTGACAGTTTCTTCTTTAATCCAGATTAAAATATAAATTAATACCTTTCTCTTCTCGATTAAACACTGAAATCGAGCAGCCAATTAATAGGCTGCCTGCTGGAAAGGTGTTAATATTCCGTGAATCGCAAAGACAAAAGACATTATCTCCCGGCTCCAAGAATTTAATGATACCTTATATTTACTCCAAACTTCGACGACACTGCATCCTACGTTTCGAATATTAATATTCAACGAACGGCTGAATTATCCCCGCTTGGAGGCAGGACCAAGCGTCGCGCGAACAATCCCACACGTCCTAAACCGACAAGAATTTCTTCGCGCCTATCGTCGTCGGCGAGTACGAGCCAGTGTGTATCCACCACGGTTCATTAAATTTTTCATACGTCATCGGCGGTCCCCGCGTTGATGCGCCGCACAGAAGAGAAAGTCCGGTGCTCGGTGATTAAGCGATTATCGTCCGTCGTACGAGGCTGATAGCCGGTTTCCTGAGCAAACGTGTGTATATCTACGGCCGATTCCGGAAAATTATAGTGTTCTTAAATGAAGGATCGTAGGCGGTTCGAGCATTCCTCGGTTTTATATTCATTTTGTATTCGCGACGAGCGGCATCGATGCGCCTCGTGAGAAATATTGTCGAGGGAACGTTTCTAGCCACACGGTTGGGAAGAATTTTTATTTTCCCTCTGTCGTTCGTCGGAGAATGAAGACGTAAATTTTACGGCGAAGCCGATCGAATCTTCGAGTGCCATGAAAAAACCGGTAGCACTTGTAATTTCCATTTATCGATAATAATCCTGTTCGCGGTGTGTCGGTCAGGTGTAGCTACACAGGTTGAATTAACATGCGCTTATACGGTTACAATTATCGGTTCGTGTGTGTGTGTGTGTGTGTATGTAGGAAGCAGATAACACTCCTGTGATAATCGATCGAACCACGGTGAAATTGTTCGAATAAATGGATTCGCCTCGGGGTCTCCCTTAACCCCTCGGATCGCGTGACGTTCGCCGTGACATCGGTAATACGGCGAGGCCCTCGAAACGAGACACACGGCGCGCTTCTAATCGTTAAGCGTCCACGGGCACGCAACGTGTGCTCGGTTTTACGAGCCACCGACTACTAGAGGACCGTGGGCATACATGGGCGTGACCGGTCGCCTAAGTACTTCGGCGCACGTACGTGACGGCACCCTGAATGGGGGCCTTGATTGCGTTGTCGATGGTAACCCAGCGGACTGGTAAACGGCCGATGATACGGGAAAGATTGTTCCCAGACTGTTCGGAGGAGTCTGTGTACGTTCGTGACGGGTTGTTTGGATCGGTAGAAATTAGACGTGGTACACATAGTAACGGGGGGATAAGCGGCGTGTTAAGTGCTGGGATCGTTTTGCGTCTGGGAAATCAAACGAAACAGGTGACGAGACTATCTGTGTATGTAATTATTGGGTTTAGGGCTGAATTCAAATGGATTCAGAAAAATCGTTCGGATAAAGTAATAAATAAATGAGAAAACACCCACACCCGATGACCCTGAGCTTGACATATGTTATCAAGATCGCTTTTTTCCTTGAACCGCCTCTAGATCGGAGAGAGATTTCAAAAATTCAGATTTCTGGGAAAATTACGGTACGTTTTTCAATTCTTCTGTGTTAATAACTTTTTAATAACCAATGATCTTAAAAAGTAAAAGAACTCTTGAAAATTAAACCTTTTGAAGGTTACTCGGTAGAGTGACCTTGCTATGACCTACGTCAAAGTCATCGGGTGTTTTTCGAAAGATCACCTGCAAAAGTATTTATAAGAAATGTTTGAAATAATCTGAAATTGACTATTGGTTCCTGATTACATGAAAAATAAAGATGCAGCGAGTGGGTTAACCTGGGGTACCTGTTCCAAAAGATCTTCCGCGTCCATCGAGCTAAAGTTGCCCGACAACAACAATCCAGTAATAATTTCCTTTTCGTTACAATCGTTACACCTGATTACACCTGAACGAAACGAAATTCGGTTTAATTGAATCGTTACTGTGAAAACATCGATGTCGTACTCTGTATCCAGTATTTACTAGTAACAACCGATAAATGCACGGTATAAATGGAAATAGGGTAAGGGGAACGATACCAGCGGCTGGTTGAATGTGTGCATGCCCGCACGCGTGAATAGAGCATAAATATTATCGAAGCTAATTTATAGGCCGACGATAGGGGCAGCGATCGCTTCGATTAGAAGAAATCGTGATTCTTAAAGCCCGTCACGTATCGCACGACCATATGGGACCTTGATTAATTTAGCCGTGACGATTAATCGTACAACCTTTATGCCAATGCCGAAGTATTAATATATTATCGCGTAACAAGCCACCGTGTTGTTAAATAACAATTTCACTCGTTTCGACATTATCATGGTCGGGGACAATTTACAGCGTCGAAACGGCGTGCCGAGCTTGGAGAGTTCAACGCACGGGAAAGCGATGACACTGGCGCGAGAAAAGGCGGGCACTGGTGTTTCACGCTCGCTTCGATTCTAATCGATTGGTTTCAGTAATCTCTATATGTATACTTACTCGACTCGTGTTCCGAATTGAAGACACTGACCGCCATTTTGTATAGAGGCAGGTCCCACTTTTCAGCAGTAAATTTGAATTAGTAATGAAGGGAAATGTACCTACCGAATGAACACGTGTATGTAAGACGGAAATTATTATTTGGAATGAAAAAAGTAATAAAAAATAAAAAGAAATGTATATCCTAAAATGACAATCGACTAAAAGAAGAAAATAGATAATGGACTGATTCATCTTAATATAAGAACATTAAATATAAATATGAAAACAATTTTATTCCTAGCAATAAAAGTACATGTACAATAAAATATAAAATTACATAACGGATACAAAAATTCACATAAACTTAAAATATATATGTTTTGTAACGTAGTACAATTCGTATGTAATATTTAAAAAGATGTACAATATAAAATATTATTCACAATTTAACTCATCCTTGCTTGCTTTGGTCAGAGAATTCCTTGCAATCTTTCACATCGTTGTGTGACGTCACACTTGATAAACTACCTCTATACAAGATGGTTTCAATTCGGAACAGACCGCTTATCTTAATATAATATAAAGATCAGTGATTGGTCTCGATTGAATCGAACGATAATATTTGATTCAAGCAGTCTTACAATATTCACTCACATTGTTTATACATTGTTCCTCTTAAACAAGACGTTTATCAGAACTGTTTTCGTCGACGACGGGTTTACAAGACTCTGTCTCTTACGGCCTACACGATCGCTATTATAGCTTCAATGGTTTCGTAAGAGAAGACTTTAACATTGAAATGCAAGCTTCGAGCTACGTGCCGGAAGTCCGGCGTGCCGTGCTCCGACTGTCCAAGCGTACGAACGCGGTCCGATTTCGATCTCTATCGATTATCCTCGTATCGCCACCCCTGTCTACGGTTCGTGTTAACTATTAACAAACGCTTGGCCACGGCCGTCGTTTATGTTCCCTTCGACAAACGTATCGCCGGAAGAAATCTCCGCTTGGTTGAATAATTTGTTCGTGAACCGATTTTTTCCCGTATCACCTATGGTATCGATTTTCCATCTGTCACGGTGCGTTTCCTCGCTATTAATTATAGAGAAAGTGTATATGTTCGCGGGACTTTCTATCGGGCGTGATGAATTGTTGATGAATGCAAAAGGAAATACGATAGTCGAACACCAGTTGATACTGTTGTCGATTGTTGCCTGTGATTCCTTAATTTCACTGTAATTTTCGTTATATTATATTATGGGAACATTGTAATTGACATTAGTTACACGAAGTAAAATTCTTCTTCGTTTATTGATTTAATTTCTCTATTATTTTCGTTATTATTGAAACGTGTTTAAAGTTCGGTTAACATCGGGGTATAGATTCAAAATTCATTTATCCAAGATGGCTGAACTTATTCATGAACACCTATATAATTTACAGTAAATTGTATATTCACGATAAAATTCGTAACTTTTAATTGACTATTACTTAAGTACCTAATCTACTACTTTTTTTTTAAATTACGAGGCGATGTATTTTCAATTACAAGTATCTTTCTCGAACTTTCTGTTCAGTAACAGTGGTGTAGCCTGTGGGGAAATCACTATGAATACAATTTAAACAATCAGGTCTTTGAATTCTATGAAAACGAATAACGTTTCTGTCAAGAAATAGTCGATTATATGCTGGTACACCGAATACATGGAATATGTTTTTGTTTTCTTATAGCAATGAGTCCAACCTTGGGAATGCACCCTGGAATGGCGCCGCACCTGCAGCAGCTTCAGGCGCATCTTTTGAGGAGCGCAGCCGCCGCGGCCCTGTTACCTCATGCTCACCCCTTGCAGCCCCCTGCGCCACCACCGCCGCCACATCCACACTCTCACGCTCATGGATTGTCGCCCCATTCGCAATTGTACCCCGGTGTGCCACCTCATTCCACGGCTTCGGCGACATTGGGACCACATGGAGGACTGCCACCGAAATCCGAGGTGAGTCGAGTAACCTGTCGGAATTACCAAGTGTGCAAATTAATTCGTTGCCTTCTTTTCATAGATATCTTGTTCGTTTACAAAAAATCAAAATATACTCTAGCCTTGATAATATTCCTCATCAGTTTCTACACATTTACACCAATTTTTCGGGCAGTTGATCCTTCACGAATAAAATAATGGCGATTTTCAGAAAAAAATTTCACGAAAGGTCGTCGCATTTGTTCGACCAAATTACTGACCAAAATGCGAATTTTACTTCAAAATTGAGAAAAATCGATCAAAAACGAACTTTGGAACTGAAGATAATGGGAATACATATCATGAGCGAACTAAACACATAATGTTTGTAATAATGATGTCATGGTTGATGAATAGCGATTATTAATAACCTACAGAAATTTACTCCACTAAATATGGCTAAATATCATATGCTACTTTAAGCTGCCCATAAAAATAGTTGTTTCTAGTATACGAGTACTGTTACAAGCATTACATATGCAATTAATTTGTTTAAATTCTGTCGGTCTAAAATGATCATAAGCATCGGAAAACTTTTGATTATCATTCTTACTAGTCCAAGTTGTACATAAAACAAACGATCTGCGGCCGCCCCTGAATTTGGCCAGGAACGGCACTGGCTAAGAATCTCACAAAACACCAACGAAACCCAATTCAAGTAGCCTCCGTTTCGTTAAACCTCGCAACTCCTCCAACGACCCCGCCAGCAGTATCGGATTTTGCAAATCATTCGTTAAGCCCGGTAGTAACAGAGAAACGCATTAGGTCTCGTAAATCACTAACCACGGTGATTATCGTGTACACTGGTGGCCAGCGCGCAATCGGTGGATCGACAATTATGCAAAGGCGCGGTCGATCTTACCTCGCGTGCTCGCATGATATGCGATACGTGCGTATCGCAGGATGCGCCGTGACGTACAGGTGCCTGTCTGATTGTTATTGCCGGCCGTGGAGCGATGTATGCTCGGTAGCTCGTCATCGATTCATCGAGAATAAATAATCGTTCTCGCTTTCCTCTACGCCCACTCACCCCTCGTCCATCCCTCTAACAGCCGACGAGACTTCTCAGCTTCATCCTGCACGTAGCACGCGAGAGAAGGGAAGAAGAGTGGAAAAGGGAGAAAGAGAAAAAGATTGGGTTACCCTCGCATGGTCCTCGGGTTACAAGCAATCTCGCGCACATTATTTCGCCAGATTCCACCCCCATCCACCCCCTTCCTACGAATCAACCCATCGTCTTTTATCTTTTTTTCGTTTGCCTCTCAGCTCCATCTCCACCTTCCATCTCTTCCCCTCGTTCTCCACCCGTTCTATCCACCTTCTTTTTCTTCCTTTTCTTCAACATCGTTCTTAATCGTGTTCCTCCCCACTCCCCTTTCTCCTCTGTCTTCGCCATCTTCCTTCTAGTCTGTCCCTCTTTCCACGGTCTCGCGTCCCTCCGGTTTCTGCTCTGATTTATTCCACGTTCAGCGGCCGTTTTCATTTTCTTCGAACCGCGACACGATCGCGCGCTGTCCCGCACGCTGTTAAGTTTCAGTACCGGGGCTGATTGCATGGGCTTGGATTTCGCTCGTTGAGGTTGTCGTCGGATTGGACCCACGGTTTCCCCACTCTACCATTCTTGTTTCTATGGCTCGCAGCTCGTTTCCCCAGCCGTGTGATCGATGGATTTATAGAGACCACGGAATCGAGAGGTCTGCTTGGTGAACGGTGTGTATGTGTAGACAGTTCGGATCGGGTTCGGCTAGGTCTTCGATGGAATTGCCGGTGTTGCAAGGATTCGAGCTGTGTTAGATTGCTCGATTAACATTTCCTCGTTCTTCGAATGCTATTTCGCGGGGGTTTTCGTTCGAATTCCCTTCGTGGACAGTGTTCGATTTGTTTATATGGAATATTAATTAAGTCGCTTTTGAACGGTTTCTTTTTTCGGGAAGATTTTGTGAATGGTTTTGAGACTTCAAAAGACATTACTTTGTATTATTTGAGGAGTATGTAAAGTTTCATACAGATTGCACAATTTGCACCGCTGATTTGTGGTGGCGTAGGTATTGTTGGTTAAGATTGTAATATTATCGAGACGAGATTTATTTAAAATTGTCATCAAAGTCGTTGAGATTTTTTAAGTTCACTTCACATTCGACGAGTGTCTCCTAAAGTTTGTGTTTATATTCTAGTCGCCCTCGAAGGGTTTTTATTTGTATTATTATTATTATATATTATTAAATATAATAACACGAACACAATTTGATTATAATAACACAACACGAAAACTCAGAGTAACAACTCGGAATGAATGAATAATTAATAACGCCCAACAAGAAGAATAACAAAAACCAGCTTCGCGAATAATATACAATATACATACCAAATGACACTCTCTTTCATATCCCACATAATTAACAAAAACAACTTACATGTCCGAGGTATGTACCTAGCTGGTGTTGATCATAATTACCGTTTTTTTAAAAACGTTTATAATTCTACTAAAATATATATTATATATTTAGTAAAATTATTTAGGATTGCAAATTATTTAGGATTTGTGAAAAAAGAATATTCTCAAGGTACAACAGGTTCCCCTGCACCTAATAGAAACTACCCAGAGCAGAACCCTCGAAAAGTCCAAGGATCCCAAAAGAGAAGGGACCCCAGGTGAGATTGTCTCGCAAGCATTTACATCTCTCCACAACGTAACCGTTAGTACAATCCTGACGAACATTCCCTTTACCCTCCTGGCGATGTTCCGTCTGTGTACATAGTTCCGGCGGTGAGTCCGCGCCAAATACGCTCGAAATAACAAGCCAGGACGTTACCGTTCGCCGCGTGTTCCTCGTTTGTCAATGCCCGCCACCCGCCGGTCTCCGTTTCGCCCTTAGCGACCGGTATGGTCCGTGGACGCACGATCGTAGGCGGAGAGAATATTCCGAGTTATGTCTATATCAACGCTCGAGCTCGCCTCCGGTGGGACTGGATTCGACCGGTCGGTCGATCTATCGAATCTTGGGTGTGCACCGGTTAACGATAATTACGGGATCGCGTGCGGATCGTGGTGTCACGACGGGAGCTTCGACGCCGTGACACGAGTCGTGCGTTCGCTTCAGAAAATTTCTGGTGTCAGGGATCGATCGTCGATATTGTTGTCCGAATCGACCGACGAGATTAATATTCGTCGATCGGGCAAATTGCGACTGGACACGCAACGTCGTCTGTCCGCTTTTGTTGGACGATGATCGGTATTAGGGGATCCGGAAATAATATCCGTCATGAAAGATTCTGCTCGGTAGGTCGTAAGTATTCGATCGCTGCGAGAGAAACTGCAATTCCACTTCGATGAATCAAAGCTTAATTAAGGTATACAGGGTGATAAAAATATATTGTAAGGTATTGGCTTGCAGTAATCACCGAGATGAGGAGAAATTTCTCATCGAGCATATGTTCTAAGAACGATTATGTAAAGGGAAAAAAATGAAAATGTTTCTTTTCACATTTGGTACAGGTGTTCCTATATGTCTTCCTTCTATTCCAATACAAAACTTACATCTGGTGTATCATAGATGGATGTCCTAAAATATTCCTTCCATACCTCGTATTGTTTGTTGTCGTACAATCTTGAATTAATGTACTTCTAACCCAATTTCTTCTAATTATATTCAATACATTAGAACAAGGGAACATCCCACAAAAGAATCGATATTAGTACGTATGGTTGATTAGACATTTTGTACTCGGTGAGCATTATACGTCCCCAGAATCTCAGACCATTTGTTTTTAAATTCCTCTGTAGAAATATCTCAGGCAACATTATACGCTCGTCAATTATAACCAGAGACTGTGGAAAAAAAGTAATTGCAACTGTCGACGTGGATTCAGTCACGAGTTTCGGCTCACCTGTCGTCGTTTTATAAATGATGTTACTTCTCTGTTATGCAAAAGAAGTTGCGCAATATATATTCCGGGACACCCCGGCATTACCAGCTGCAATTTGAATTTTGATGAGTTCGACAGGAATCGGGACGAAATTGGGAGAAACTTAATTATCGGTTGTCTGCCCGACAGAGCGCGGAGTCGTGCAGGAAAGCCTCGGAATCGTCGACCAGGTCGGTCACGGCGGAGGCAGACACGTCCTCCAGAAGAGCATCCGCCAAGGTGAAAAGAGAACCGGCGACGACCACCACGAACGCGACCACGACGACTGCGCCACCGACTCATCCTCAGGGACTAAGCCCTAGCGAGGATCTACGGGACGAGCCTGGTGATTTCATCGAGACGAATTGCCATTGGAGGGACTGCGGCCTCGAGTTTCCGACTCAGGTCAGTGTCCTTTACATATTTTTAATAAATAGTTACTTACTGTCCAGGTGGCAGAGAAAAACATTCAAATGAATTTTCCCTCCTATAATTTTATGTTTGTGATATGAATTATAAAATACAGCATAACAGAGGAAAAACGTAGTAACTTTCTAGACTTTCTATTTCAATTCACGTTCATTAATACGATGCTTCCTTTAACATTCCAGGACGATCTGGTGAAACATATAAATAACGATCACATTCACGCGAATAAAAAAAGCTTCGTTTGCGGCTGGGAGGAATGCTCCAGGGAAGAAAAGCCATTCAAGGCTCAGTACATGTTGGTCGTCCATATGAGAAGGCACACTGGTGAAAAACCCCACAAGTGCACCGTGAGTAATACAGAACCGTGAATTATACTTTGTTTCATGAGAATTGATACTAACAGTCTATTGTCTGGGTGCAGTTCGAGGGATGCTTCAAGGCCTACTCGCGACTGGAGAACCTAAAGACGCATCTGAGGTCACATACAGGCGAGAAACCGTACACTTGCGAATATCCTGGATGCAGCAAGGCCTTCAGCAACGCTAGCGACCGCGCGAAGCATCAGAATAGAACTCATTCCAACGAGGTAAGTTCCAGAAAGGACAATTTTTCAGAATTTCAAGGAAATAATATCTTGAAGAGAATGTACACTCTGCAGAAGGACAACATGCTAAACATTCTTAAGAATGACCTCGTCAATCCTTAATGAACATCCTTAATACCCTTAAAAAATTAACTCTTGACTGCAGACCATTCGTCTCAGAGAGGAATTTGAACTTTACATCTTATAGCTTTTAAAATAGCCTTAGGGAGTTCCCAGTAACCAGAAGAAATCAACTCCTCTTCGCGAAACTAATCTGTCTGGCATGGATTCGTTTCCAGAAACCGTACGTCTGCAAGGCGCCAGGCTGCACCAAGAGGTACACCGATCCGTCGTCCTTGAGGAAACACGTGAAAACCGTGCACGGCGCGGAATTTTACGCGAACAAAAAGCACAAAGGCGGTGGCGGAGACGGCGGTGGAAGCGACGAGGCTGGGGCAGGCGGGAACAGTCCCAGCAGAAGCGAGGACCTTCATCCGAAGACGCCGAGCCTGTCGAGCCCCAGCGTGAAGTCTGAGAGCGAGGCTAACAGTCCACCCAGCATGATGCAACAGCAAGGCAGCCCGTTGGTGGGTGGCTGCAACGATGAAGTCGCGGCTGCCGGCGCGTTGACGGGCGAGGGTGTCGTGCTCGCCGAGGAACCATGGAACGAAGAACCCGATGACCTGGATATCGCTGATCTTCCAGTTGCTCTCCGTGCTATGGTGAGTTTGAACATTGTACTAACTACTTTAACCGAGAAATTATTAAATTAAAAGAACACGAGAATATGAAGACCTTGTTCAATTTGATTTAATAAATTCTACGATGGTATATTACTTCGCATAGTTCTGAAGAACGAAAGCACAATAACATCAGAATAACCTGTAAGATTAGGATCTGCTATTATAATGGAGGCTGTAGGAAGATTAAATGAATTGCTTTGTTATACGGTGATCTAATATTAAATTGCTTTCAGGTCGGTGGAATGGAGTCGCAGCAACAGCAACAGGCCCCGGCGCCCGCGTCAAGAAACCGTTTGAAAGGAAGATTACAGGCAAAGGGTATGCCCAGCCTGCCTGTCGTCTCTGGATTGAGAGGAACGCGTGGCATGGGCCCTCAGGGCAATATCGGTGACCTAAACAGAAGGATCACTGACCTGAAAATGGAAAGCGGTGGTTCTGCTCGTCAGACGAGCCTGTCAGACCTCCAACTTAGGTTACAACCGCTGAACGAGCCGAGACGGGACAGTAACACAACCGTGAGCACCTATTACGGTAGCATGAAGTCCACGGAGTTCGGCAGTAGAAGAAGCAGCCAGGCAAGCGGTGTCAGCGCCGTAAGAATGGCCCACGTTGGTCCTGGAAGCTTCTACGATCCTATCAGCCCCGGTACGTCTAGGAGAAGCAGCCAAATGAGCACCACTTCTGGTAGAGTGAATCCTCCCAGTCATCTTCAAGGACCGTACTCGACGAGCAATCTTGTTGTCCAGACGCAGAACATGTCCCTTCAGGTAATTAAGCTGGATTTTTCGAACAGAGTGTTTATTCGATCGTTGTTCCATGCGTGACGAGCGTATAAATAATTTTTTATCAATCTTCCAGGGTCTTCACGGAGTACCCGGCGAGTGGACCGGTCCAACTGGCCACTGTACGCAACCTTCCGGTGACCGTCGCATGTCTGAGCCCGCTAGGGGTCAACAAGCTCAAAGAAATTCCCCGGTTGTGCCGCCTAGACCTAGGTCAGCTCAATTCCCTGAACGTCATCCGAATCAGGAAGTGATTTTGGACGAGGTGGGCGAAGGTGAAATGGTGGAGAACAAACTGGTCATTCCGGACGAGATGATGCAGTATTTGAATCAGGTAAAATTTAGTAAATTTTATAGATACTATCAGCCTCCGTTTATTAAATCCCTTTAAACTTATAACGCAGGGAACTATCAAATCATTCGTATATTTTATGTATGTCAGGTTCAGGCGGGTGGAAGCCAAATCAGTTATCGCAGCAGTCCCCTACCAGTCTGCCAATCACCGGTATGCAGTAATCCTATGCACTGTCAGCGTCCGATGCAACCCATCTGCAACTACAACCAATCCCACCAACAGCACTGCTACGCCCAACAATCATCCTCCCAATCGACTTGCACGAATTACCAGAATACATCTCCATCCCCGTACAACCAGTGTCCCAGCTCCAGGCCAGCTCCACCCAATCCTCAATACTGTCCACCACCGAGCTACCCATCGCAACCGAACGGCCAGGTGCTCAGTCCTGCAGCGGGTCAAGTCATGTCACCAGGATCTCATTACGCGCCCAGCCATATAAGCGATCAACCCCTGACATCGCCAGCAGCCGGCGCCCTGGCGCCTCAACACGCCCCTCAGAATCTTCCTCAGAATTCCGCTCAACTAACCAGGAACTGCCCACAGAATCACATGCACCACGGCTATTATCCCAACTATGGCTGCCAGGGACCAATGAACGCTAGCTGCACCGGGAACCCGAACGGTCACATGAACCACCACACGAATCTATCCTGCGTTCCACCGAATCATGGCCCTGTGACTCAGCAACAATGTGGTCAGATGCGGCCAGCCGGGAATTGTCAACAGATGGCGATGCATTGCAATCAACAACCGGTTATGCATAATCAACCGGGCATGAACCATCCAAGTTCACAGTGTAGCCAAACCAGCCAATGCACCAGGCCAATGATGACACCGAATGGTCCTGTGTCGAACCTACACACCAACCAGCAGACCACGGTAACGAACCAGTGTCCTCAAATGGCGTCACCTTGCTCTCAGTTGAGCATAAACAATCAAACGAAACCGATGGCCAACATGACCGCTATCCAGGGATGTCAACAACAACCCCCGCCGCAACCAGTGTCCCCCTGCATGCAGATGACCAATTGTTCGCACACGAACGGGGCCCATCGGCCGGCCGTGGATAATAATTTGCTCAAACGAATGTCACCGCAGCTCTGCACCGGTCAACCGAACACCTGCAGGATGCAACAACAGCAAACGTGTAATTGTCAGACTCGTACGAACCCACCGAATCACCAACAGTTCACCTGTAATTGCCAGTGGAACTACGGCGATCATTGCTACCACGAGCAACCCGGTGCTACCATGCCAGAGATTCAGTGCAGGGACATCAGCCAATCGCAACAAGGCTCGCCGATGAAGCCACCGTTAGGGATGAGGCAAGACTCTTACAGAAGGACACTCGAGTACGTGCAACAGTGTAGAAACTGGTCGGAGAGCGCGAACACACACGAGACCAACGTCTCCAGCTCCACACATCCGATGTCGTTGCCGCAACCACTGCCAACCAGCGCCAACATGGTGGTGAACGACATGTCATCCTCCTTGAGCTCGTTGCTCGAGGAGAACAGATACTTACAGATGATCCAGTGAACGGTAGATAGTCGAAAAAAACAATATTTTTGTACTGTAATTGTTATCCAGACCATGCGGAAGGGATTCGGAGAAGTTTCCTCTTCGATCGATCGAAAGAGGAGAAATTATCGAAATGTTTAAGACTTTTGTATTTTTTGTTTTATAAATAGTGTATTTTCTATGGTAATGTTAAGGGCCGCGAGCCCGGGTAGCTGTTACTTAAATTAATTCAACGGAATTAGTAGATTGTGACCTCACATGGATGACATTCTCGGTGATTAATCGTAAATCGAAGTGATACCGTATATTTTCTAACGAGACAGGCTCGAACGTATGTTGTCGATGTTAACGCTGTGTTGTTTATAAAGTCTAATTACTTGTACAAAAGAAAATCAGGGAGCCTCGAGGTGCCTTAACGAAGGAGAGCGAAATCGCGCTCGGAATAATTTATTGTTTTCCTTTCTTTTTTTTTTTTTTTTTTTTTTTTTTGAGAATCGTATTTAACGGACGTTGTAATCGGAATTCGCGCTAAATTCGTAATGTTTACATTTTGACAATGTTAAAGATTTATTGCCCGTCCCACGACGAGGTCGAGGAGGGGACGAATCATCGTGTTCGTATGTACTAGCGGAGAGATATTTTTCGAGACGGTTTATACCTGTAGATAAGACCTTTGTACCGTATTTTTGTACAACCAGTCCTTTTTCAAGCGTGCCAACGTAGTCTATACTTCGCGTGTCATCGTAATTCTTACCACTTCAGTCAGTGTAGCAACGGATAGTGTACAGTGTGCACTGTGATACTGAGTGGAAACAGTGGTTTTTTCTTTTCTTTTTCTTTTTTAATTGGTACGAGAGCCAGAACAAATGAGATTAACCGATTAAAAGGTAACGTAGACGACCAATACTAGGATATAAAGTCTGTAGATAAATAATTATTTGTAATAGATCGTTAAGAATTGCGGACAGAGTGCGTGGTAACCGGTTCACGATCATTTTGCGCGAGTGTGCGTGCGCGTGTATGTGTGTCAGCGTTTGCTTGTAGATCGAGTGACTTTCATCATTGTAAAGAGACGTAAAATAGTTGCGGACAATTATAATTGATATGCTCGGTTCGACCGACCGATTATTTCTTCTTTTTTTTTTTTTTTTTTTTTTAAATATTCGCGTAATATTTGCGATCGTCGTCGGCCGATGAAAGACGCGTATGTTGAGGAACTTAGCGTACCTAAAGCTGTTTTTGTTACACACACGATTTTGTACGAATTTTATTATACCTACGGTAAACGACCTCTTGTGAATATTATACATATCTATCGTATACATATAGCTATAGGAATTCATTGAACGGACGGGAGGTGCATGACGAGAAAGTTTTACATCCTGAAAATCGTTGATTATTTTAAAATAAACATATCGATCCCATCAACAAGAACTTTGTAGAATTCACTTTCGACCCTGCTTTCTTTAAAAGAACAAAAAATCGCGTACGTTTCGAGGTATGAAACATACAGACATTTTTCTGATAAAAGTATATTTTATTTAGAAAGTAATTGTTACCAATCAATGTACACCGTTGCAAGTGTATTTGTGCTTTAACGAGGCGGTTTCCTCGAAACATTCAGCTAAAAATTTCGATCGATTCACGGGAAGGATAATCATTAGAGGCATGCTGGTTCCGTCGTAAGTTTAACGAGGATAAAATAATCTATCGGCCTGGGGTTAATTGTTTAATAAGACCCACCAGTGGTGTGTATTGATTCTTTATGTGCGTAGAGAAATTAGTAGGTACAATCATAGAAGGTACAAAAACAGGAACGGATTCACGAGCGATCACATTTACTCTCCGCAGTTAGGAACAACAAGAGATTACTTACACCGATATATAAACGATATGGCACATCGATAACAAAGATACTTAATTAATAACGTCGCCGGCTTCGAACATAATGACACATTTCAAAGTTTCTTCTCGTCACGATTATGGTGGTTTCGAGTAAGTGAAAATTCAACCTGCAACATTCATTAATCGTAACGATTAGTTTTCTACGTCGAGTCTTAATTTTTTTTTTTTTTATATTCTTGGCATCGAAGCCAAACGAGTTTGGCTCGTTTCAGTTACATATACACCACTTTACAATAAGAGCCAACGCGTTTTCACAGTCCGATGATACACGTGTTTCCGTCTACGACGAAAATAAACCGTCGAGTAATATGTGTCTCCTCGTACGATAAAAATTCGTGGGCGTCTCAAGGCGCGCTATCCGACGGTGCTTCGTTGGAATCGTTGCTCGGTACCGTTTTTCTCATATTTTCGGTACCTACGCTGCCCGATGATTCAGGTACCTGAATAACGAAAACAATGAACAAACGGTTATTCTCGGGAATGCTTCAGACGGCCGTGACAAATCAATAAATCAGCCTCTTTGTCGACAACCTACCGATGGAACTGGTCATACTCAGTACCATTTTCGATTTGTAGGTGCTATGTACATTGTATTGGGTGTACCAATAAGTAACCTATTCTATCTAATGAAATTCAATACTATCATATTTTTTAAAAATAAACTGCCATTTTTAAAAATAAAGACGGCAGAAAAATTACATATGAAATGTTTAATGCACGATTTCAGGTCGAAACTTCGAGGGGTGGTTTTACCCCTTAAAGTCGTGTCTCAGCCGATCAAAAAAAATACGTATCCCTTATTTTTGACTGCTTAACAGACATACAAAGTTTAATCAAAATCGGAGGGGAACACTTTCATGCCTTCCCTTCTTAGTAAACTGTTACGTCCTCTAAAATTCCGAGCACTGAACAAGCGATGTAATCTCACCTGGCGAGGTAGATCCGTGAAATTCGTCCTCAGTCTTCGACTAGGCAAAACGTCTGGCATAGGCGGAGGAGCAGGTGGTTCCCCGTAGGCCTCGTGAAGTTCCTCGAGCCTGGTGCTCAACGCGGATCCTCGTCTGCTGGTCGCGTTCATTTTGTTCATCAACCATTTCGCCTGTTCCTCCAGCCTCTTCAGTCTCTCCTCTCTGGCTGCCAAAGCTTCTTCCGGCGTTCTAGCTTTTACAGCTGCCTTGGCCTCTTCTTTCACTGGGGCCTCTGCGTTCTTCGTTCTTTCCTCTTCGACGGGAGAAGTCGATGGGGGTGGGTCCGTTGTGGGGAATTCTTTCACCGTTTCCAAGCTCGACGACGAGTCCACTGAAAGGCTGTCCGAGTCAACGATACTCTCTGTCGACCTGGCGCCACGTTTCTCGAGGCTTTTAGGCTCACCGCCGTCATGGCATGTGGGCGAGACGGACGTCGAAGAGTCGAACGACGATGAAAACGATACGATCTCGATGTGACCGTCGACGTCTGATTGCGACGAGCCGAACACTGGAGCAGAAAACGGATTAGACGGACCAACGATCAGAGGATCGCTGAATTGAACGTTTTTCATGATCGTGAGTGTCATGGCGGACGAGGGGAAGGGCCCGATAGAGAACACAGGCTGCGTGCTGATTGGGCTAGTTACGGTGGGTACGTCAGTCACAGACGAGTCTGAGGGTTCTTCGTTCTTTACTTTCTCACCGTCCATGTCCGTTGTTTTTTCGGAGTCTTCTGTGGTGATCAATTGATCGGCCGGTAACAAGACTTCCGGTCGGAGATATCCTTCGGAATTATCGTGGGTAACTTTCAGTGATTCGGAAGTTTCCATTGGAGCAGAATGTTCGATGGTCGCGTTCATCGCGAAAGAAGTTGCTAAGGAATCGTTTAGAGGGTTTTCAGTGACAGTCGATTCGTCGATTTCGTTCTCGAAGACCAACGAAGTTGCGTTTGAATCGTTGATGCCTATGAGGTTTTGGATTACGTTTGTTAGAGCCTGGTCTAGGGGATCCAGGGATTCTTGCGAGATGTCTATCAACTGCTGGAATGTTTTATACAAAATATTCAATGTTTCTTTTCTGTAAATGACATTTGTAATTATTAAAGTATTATTACATCTTCGGATTCAGCGTTCATTGCAGTTTCCGCTACTTCAGCATCCTCTAGTTCAGCTTCCGTTTCTGGAGTAGGAGTTCGTTGCTCCAGGGTTGTCGAGGAACTTGTTTTTGGCTCTGACAGTTCGGTATCGGTTGGTTGCTCTGATTCCGTGTCTGGTGACGGCACTCGGGGACTTTCCTGGAATTTCGGAAAGTTTAATCCTTTATCTTCTCTTACTCTACTGAATACAATTCAAATTCGATTCATTTTTTCCACGTGATTTGCTTGATCAGACTAATGTCCGATGTACGAGAACAGTGATAAATAATTCTTAACACGTTGACTGCCACAGTGAAAAAGGCCGTACGTAGCCAGACACACTTTATTTCGTTTTTTAAGTTATAAATTGTCAAAAATATTTGAGTTTAGTTAATAGAGGCTGTAGGTCTTGTTTTAAATTATACTGTGATATTAATTTCATGCAAACATTTTATAACAGTGTTTAAATAATCCAGACACTTTTCAATGTACGTGTCACCCATATTTGGGTGACGTGGCAGTGAAAGTGTTGAAGGAAATTTTGTATAGAATGGAATATTGGCTAAAATAGTCAATGCATTATTCATTAGTACAAAGTCATTAGTTAAAATATTTCGAACAACCATTCCTGTATAATATTAGCCAAAGAAGATGTAATAATATTGACGAACCTTTCGCGGTCTTCTGCGTGGGCCTAGCCTGATTCTTTCTTCGACAGAGTTATCCTCTTCCTCGTCCGTGTCATCGCCTCGTTCGTCGCTGAATCCACTCTCAGCGCTGCAGGAGAATGAAAGTTTTTAATAACATTCTATGTTACAATGAATTGTACATATTATTTACATGAAATGTAAACATTGGTTTTCTGATCTGAAACTTTTGCCAAGATCTTCGAAGATGCCTTCAGTTTTTCCATTTTTGTTTAGATACGTAACGTAAAGATACTTTTTCTGTCGCTCACCTGTTACTGAATGAATCATGAACAGCCAAGGCTTTCCTCGCGGCGAATTCACGTCGCAAGCTTCTCCATTGCAATTCCGTGTTGGTATTCTTTTGTCTGGCGGACTCCCATTTCTCGCGACAGTACTCCAACTCCTGTTTCAACTCCTGCAGCATTTTTCGCTTCTGTTGCAGCTCGTACCGCAAAATCTTCTCGTGAGTGTGCAGCTGCTGATGCTGCGCCTGCATTCGATCGACGATTGTCCATGTTTTGCTCAGCTCCGCTGATACCGCTGACAGTCTCTTTTCCTGAGCAGATAATATCAATAAACATGAATAAAAAAAATCGAAGCAAGACCATTATACTGTCGGTCAGTTCGCAATGTGGCGAACACGGCGATAGAAAAATAAAAGTGTCGATAATTATAGACAGAGAAAACTTTGGTAGTCCATCAAATTTCCCACCTGTTCTCCAAGTTTGCTTTCCAAGTGACAATTCAACTGCTTCATCCTGTTCATTTCCTTCTCCAAATGTTTCTTTTCTAAAATCAACTCCTTCAATCGAATGTACGTTTTGCTAACTGATATCACTAATCGAGGCCCAGCAGGTGTGTCCACAGACTTGTAACAACTGTTAGGGTCCGAACACATGGCTACCGATGCAGTCTGAGCACCTTCCGCGTGGCAACTCAGCAGCTCCAATAAAACGCGCCAGACCTGGGGGAATATACGATATACGTCAAACTATCAATATTGTATTATTTGACCATTATATGTCCGTGGATAATCAATACCTTAGGCAGATTGTGAGCTATTTCCTCCTGTTGCAGATCCTCCTCCTTCTTGTCCGTCTCATTTTCAGTCCCACTTTCCGTTTCGGCGCGTTTCGGCGACCCTTTCCCACCCTCGACCTGCTCCACCAGGTCCAGAAGCAGCTTCGGGAGTGCTGCGGCCTCGGTACTTTCCTCTCTTGCCATGTCACTTATCAGATCGTGATTCTCCTAAATAGGAAAAATTCATTTCGAATATCATCCTGTTTTCATGGATCCAGAATTTTCTATAATATATGACTTAATCCGATCCAGACTTTACAACCCAGAGAGATTAATTCCATTATTATTTTCCTAATCTAGTAAACACAATTCTGTTTCAGAAAAAGACAAGTTCTATCGAATGTTACCTGAAGTAACTGAGTCAGTCGATCGAGGTCCATATCCGCAGAGGAAGCACCCAGTAGTATTTGCGTGAACAGTCCATTGATCAGCGACATCTGATTCTGTAGATCCCTGCAGTCCGCCTTGGTTAGTCCTAACTGTGATTCTAAATTCGATATCTCGGTATCCTGGGCGTCGATCTGCCCATGGAAAAGTGACACACATATACATTGAAAATTGTATTTCTCTATGCTAATTCACATTTCACACTGTACCTTATCGTCAGCCTTTCTCAGATCGTCCTCCAAACACTCGGATTGCTTCAACGAATGGTCCAATCTCTCCTTTACGTCCACGAGTTCCTTGATCGCCCCGTCCTTCAGTTCCGTCAGCACTTTCAGTCTCTCGTTGTAAAGGCTCTTCAGGCTATTGATGTTCTCCAGCTGACGTTCGCACTCCAGCCCGACCTCGTCCGTATGATCCAAGAAACTCCTGTCCCCTAATCGGACCAGAATCTGCGCTAGATGGTCCTTCAGATCGTTGACACGCCGTTCCCTGGCGTGGAGAGCCTCTCGCGTCCTGTTTGTAACGTCTGCCAAGCAACGAATGCGGTAGCGATGCTGATCGGGCTCGGTTTCCAGATGATAACGCAGGTCGTCCACTTTCTCGATTTGAAAGCGTATGTCGTTTCGCAGCTCGTCGGAGACCTGAAATCGGAAAACGATGTTGCTTATAACCAACTAATAAATACGTGAAGCTACTTTACAATTCATTTTCACCATTTCTATTCATGGAGGAAAACAGTAACTTTGAAAATTTTATTCAAGTGTCCTGCACATCTTCCACGGACTGGAATTTTTTTCCCTGTACATATTAACTATACACCTTTGGAACTTTGTCTATAGAGTCAAAATTGAACAATATGAATTTTCATTTGTTTGATTTTATTTCTGTTTATAATCATTTGAATGGAATCACCTTCAGTATACTCGTCAATCGTTGAGCTTCCACACGTTTCATTGCCAGTTCATGCTCATCCGGCTTCGGATCCCTGGACCTTGATCTCTTGAAGCTTCCATCGGCTTCGCTACCTTGCTCATGCGTCTGCGCATCGTTCTGAGCAGACCTTAATAGATCCAAAACCCTCGACGTCTCCGAATGAGCCTCTTTCTCCGCGTCCAATTCTCGCCTGAGTCGCTCCATTTCAGACGAAACGGCCGCGATCGCTCGTTGCCTGGCTTCCCTTTTCAAAGTCAGCTCTTTTTTTAATTCTTCTATGTTTGTCGTGCGATTCATCGGTGGACATTCTTGACGATCATTTGTCGAATCACTTGGACCTATTGGAAACAATTTGAAAAATTCCAGAAAAATATTGAATTATGGAAAAGAAAAAATTGAATCATTTGTGATCATTTACTCTAAATGTATCCTCTGTTTGTATTCTAAAATTTTTACACGTTCAGAAACAGGATCAATAATATCATTCTGACTAGAGCCTCGTCATCTATAAATTCTCTTTAATTTTATAATACTAGGAGATAGAATTTTGGATTGATCCTCGTGGAACAAATAAGTTACAGAACACATACCGATATTTTCCTTCGTGGTGTGATCATCGCCGCTCTTCTCCTCAGTCTTGACAGTCTTCTTCAGTCTTTGAATCTCGTTCAAAGCATCCTCGAGGGCTTTTATCTGTTTTTTCTTGTCCGCGACCTCCTCGGACAATTGTGTCTCCAGTTCCAAAATCTTTTTGCTCTCGATGTTCTTAATCTCCTCCTTTTCCGACAACGACTTCTGTAGATCTTGCTCCAGGCTATTAATCCTAGCTTCGGCACTGTCCTTTTCCGCATTGAACGCGTCGATCTCTTTCAGCAGCCGTTCGGTTTCTTTCGTGGCGACTTCGAGCCTCGCTGTGAGCTTTTCGTACTCTTCTTTGTTTTCTCGAAAGCTCGACTCCATTTCTTCTTGACGTGTCTTCGATTCCTGGGAACAATTGTTGAACATAAAAAAGATGGATTTATCTATAAAATATCTTTCTATGTGTGAATGTATCGTTTCTTTCGTGAGGATTTAAATTAAAAAGGAATAGCCCCTTGAAACATCATTTGAACCTTTATTCTATTACATATTCATAGATCAGAAAAAAGTAAAATGGTCAGGACACCCACCTGATAATTTTCCGTCAATCGTTTAACCACCTCCTTCTGTTCATCCAGCTCGCCAGTCAATTTGTCGTTCAAACCTCGATACTCTAATCGTTCAGCCTTTAATCTCTCGATTTCCTCCGACAGCATGTTCACCCTCGAGCTTTCCATTCGACCATCCTCCACCCTAGATCCCTGACTCTCCGACATCTCTAAATGCAAATTCCCAGCCGAACGATCCGTTTCATCGCTGGACTTCGAGACGGCCGTCTCATCTACGCTACGTGTTCTATGAATAGACCCCGTTCGACCCTCGTCATCCGTCGGTTCCACGAAAGACTGATTTTTCAAAACACTTTCAGGTACGTCGGTCCTATTTCGAACCCTATCATGAACAACATCGACATAACACGTATGTCGATCCGTTCGTAAATCCTGATTCTCCATCGAACAAACACTCCCGGATCCTTGCTGTTCATCCGTTTTCTTAGGTCCCCGAGTCCTCTCCATCAATTCGAATCTATCTATCCTAGATCGCGGCTTCTTGACCTCATCGCGAATTCTTTGTCCTCCCTGGCAACCATCCCGATTCCACGCCAACAGATCCTCCAATCTATCGATCCTCAGCTCCATTCTTCGTCTGATCTGGTCCTCATCCTCCTGCTCTATTTTTCGTCTGTTCTCGTCCTCGTCCTCCTGCTCCATCGTCAGTCTTGTCTTCGCAGTCCCGTCTGACACGGCGATCGACGTAACTCCACGTCTCCTCGATTCACGCTCCTTCCGCAATTCCTTGTACAATTCCTCGAGATGCGCCAACGTGGCCGTGTGCGCGGTGGCCAGCTGCTGATTCGCCATCGCGAGCTGCGTGATCACCCTCGTTAGCTCCATGGATTCTTGATGGTTCTGCAAGAACGAAGAAGGGCCGTGCCCCTCGGCCGATTGCCAACCTGTCATCCGCGCTGCGTACGTCAACTGCAATATAAATAAATGGACTAATTTCAGGCGGTGCCGATCGAACCGACCGGGTGATCGATGATCGGAATTCTGATCAAGGAATGGGTACGTGGCCCAGCTACGTTACTCCTTTTTGCATTGCTTCGCTGACCGGGCGAGTTTAAAGCGCTCGAAGAACGATCCTCGGATCGAAGTAACCGAATACTTCATTAATTGATCGGTATTTAAGATGACAGAAATAACAAATGTTAATTCACGCTATGATAGTCGATCACAGAGCTTCCTATGGATGCGAACTAAAGAAATCGATAAAAATCGGGAAAAAAATTTCTGGCTGTACTAACGGACAATCTAGTTTCAGTATTTATTCCCTAAGAAAATCGAAACTTCGTTTCAACAATATTAGTCATTGTCTACGAGCCTACAGGAATGTTTGTGAAACGGAAGATTGAAAGATATATAGAATCGCAATTAGTGCCGAATAATTTTCACACTCACGTCAATATTCTTAAAAACCAACAACGAATCTTCAAAGGGATTCTCGAAGACGTTCTAATATTCTATCAATTGTTCTCGAACCGATCGAGCAGTGGTTCGCAGATCCATCCAAGCAACCAGGGGACAATATGGGCTGGTCGATTCAACGAGAATCGATCCTCCTCGAGCTTTCGTAAGCTCGATCCACGTCAGACGATTCGCGCGAGTGCACTGGCACAACAGGCACCGCTGTTCACAGAGAAAACTGCGGGGAGACACCAGTGGTAGGGGCACGTGATCGCGATCGATGCCTGCGAACTCGCCACTTCGTGACCGTGACTCAGCGTGTTCTCCCGAAATCACGAAGACCCGCTGGGGAGCTTCTTGGAGTCCGGCCAGCGGTCTCGCGTCGCTTTTCCTCGCGGCGGGACAAAAGATCGGCCCGTTCTGCTTGGAAAATTTCGTTCGCCGGCATCTGTGCCTCCTCGACCATCGTTTCAACCAACAAAAACAGCCAGTATAGTCTCATAATCCCTTCGATTCGAAATTTTACCCGGAAACGAGTTTTCGTGATTCTTTCAAGATGATAGGATTGATGTGGGTGGGATATTATTGAACTTCGAAGATATGATTTTTTTTTTTTAGTGTTGGTAGGAAAATGATAGTCCGAGGAGGCTTCTTTCGAAGGTGGTTAGTTCCAAATGGTTTGCTCACCAGTGTCTCCGGATGAGATGACCGTAAGTTCGACAGACTCGGCGCCGATGGTCTTTGGCTCCACCATTCTTCACCTCTGACGGTCGCATGTGAACTAGGATCCTGTGTGAATTATTTCTGTCAATTAGAAAATTCTGAAGACTAGCTTTTGTTATCGTTGTCTGAATGAATTTTCCTGTTTCTTTTACAGTGCTCGAAAGAATTAGAGCATCGCAAAACAGGATCTATAAGTTTGATAAATTATTACATTTTTTGTGCATTAATGATATGTACTTATTTTTTTACCTATACAAAATTTTGTTACAAAGCGACCGTAATGCGTGATCGTCTAATTGTTTCAAGCAGTGTATTTCCAATAATCGTATACATATATGGCGTAAGTACAGTATGCACACAAACGTCAAGGACACAGTTGTTTGAACGAAACAATACAGGGTGTTTCCGAAATCGTGGTCCAACCAGAAAGTAGGTGAATCTTCATGTAAATCTATGTCGAAAATATAGAATAAAATTTATTCACATGAAGCTCCGTTTTCAAGAAAATCGTGTTTGAAGACGCATCTAAAACGCGTGTGTTTACTCTGGCAGTAAGTAGAAATGCACATTAACAAGATCTATTCGATTATCCTCGAAATGAAGCATCGTACTAAACAAATTTTATTCTATATTTTCGACTTACTTTTACAGGAGCAATCACCTTCTTTATAGTACGTTTTCAGAAACACCATGTGTGTAGACCCTAATTTCAATCGTTTTACGGTCTTTTGTATTATCAGTACGTTCAAAGCTGCTAGTTTCTGCACGAATGTTCACCAAGACATTTCTGTTTCGTTCGTTAAGCCATCGTTCCCTGAAGTCCACGGCCATAATTTATTTACACCCTGCGTACATCGCAGAAAACGACCTCTCCTGTGTCTATCTGGTCGTTCGGGTCGCTCTCAAGACCAATAAATACATTCGTGTTAAATTTAACCTGCGATCGGGGTTCTTCACCCACGTCGAACGCGCTGGTCCTCGTCCTTTGTCGTATATTTTCGTTCGTGTACTCCGGACAGCAGGATTCCTCTGTCCCGTAGATAAATGTTTCCTCGCTTCGCGATCTCAATGGCGCTGAGGGAGGAGGAGGTGCACTGTTACTACTGCCAGCCGCACCCATTCTGTACTTATTCTACTTAAATCGTTAATTTCTTCTCGATGGTTCCGCGTCTTCGTGGGGTTTGGGTATCCAGTGCCTGGGACGTGCAGGTAAATTGTCTGAAAAAATATAAAAAACAAATTCAAGAAAATAGTGTTCCTTGTCCTGGTCAAACGTGAAATATTCGCTATGCAACTTTAACCCGTTAACGGAGTAGTTTCTTAATTGTAACACTCGTCTATTCGAGGTGAGGACGACGTCGAACGATCTAATTGAGCTTTATTGAGAAGTCACTAGTAGTGTGCTTTATACTAATGCAGATATTACGATACAACACTTAGCCAACCGAATGGGGAGATCGAAGTAAAACGCTGTATGAACGACTGGGGAGATCTCTCACTTTTTCGTTAGCAATGCATTGCCTTTTATTTTCTACACCAACGTAACTGTTTCGAACGTTACCACGCTTTAAAGAAAATATTAAATGTGAAAAATTATGTTCAAATTATGTAATTGATCTTCAATTTCATGTTTTGTATAAACTACAAAAATACTTAAACATGTTATTTCTTTTTAATTTCATGTTTTGTATAAACTACACGCAATGCAGGATCCTTACACCAAATTTAATTTATATGAATTACTTTCCGAAGATTCGACGATATGAAATGCTTTCTATCCCATTATTTCTCGGTCTGGTACAGCACACCGCCATGGAGTAAGCGGCAAGATAAATGAACCTATAAATTGATCCACGGTGATCCACGATATTACGATTAGCCTCGACGAGTGGTACCAAGAGAGATAGAGAGAATCAGTTGGCACGGAGGAAAAAAGTCGGACCGAGTCAGCTTGTATTTTTAGAAGATAGATCGGTCTAGATTCTTTATTTTAAAATCTACATTACTCTTCGCGGAAGAGAAAACCGATGGGGCCAAAGAAAATCCATGAAAGAGATCGCCTAATCAAAGAAACTGAACGCAATCGATCGACAAATCGTTTTACGAATTACCAAAGAACAAAAACTTTTCCTTTCAAATCTTTCGAAGTTCTCGTGACAATTCTCGTTTTTCATCACGGCGGAGATCAAAGACGTTCACTCGATGGCAGGTGATCCTCGAAGAAGCTTTATGACCGGCACGCCACCGCGTATCTCCGCGTGGCTCGTGGCCCGATGTAAATACGCCTTAAATATAACCTCGATCCACGATCGAAAACGGGCCCGTCTGCGCGTTCGTTAGCTTCAAACGAACGAAAACACAGAACAATCCGTGGCAAGCGAACTTGCTGCTCGGACCTATCATCGTCACAAGAAATTACCTCGCCCCAAATAACCAACAATTAATCAACAATTTCACCTATTCAGAGCTAAAAAGAAAGCTACTGATAAATTTACCCGCGCAAGATAACGAAGAAACATTAACGAAGTGAACGTCACGAGACAGCAACGGGATCTCAGAAACGAAAAACAAACCACGAACACACCAGCGCCCGATGCCATAAATACATCATAAATAGGCGCACCAAGCACTTCAGCCCTCGCGATCCAAATTTAGTTCCATAGAAACCAGCCCTAGCCTGATGTATCTCACCGTGTAAAACGAAATAAACTAGTTTTTCAATGACGATCCACGGTTTAACCACGAGGCAATGTCACCGAGCAAACATACAGGGTGTCCCAAAATAGCTTCGACTGCCGAAAATGAGGGGTTCCTGCGACGATTTGAAACAACTTTTTCCTAAGCAAAAATATTATCCGAGGCTCTGTTAACGAAATATTAACGAAAAACCCCGACCAATCAGAGCGCGTGTCTACCGGCCGAGTTCCCGCGGTAGCGTCGGCTGCCAATCACAGCGCGTAGCCAACGCTACTGCGGAAGCTCGGCTGGTAGACACGCGCTCTGATTGGTCGGGGTTTTTCGTTAATATCTCGTTAACAAAGCCTCGGATAACATTTTCGCTAAGGAAAAAGTTGTTTCAAATCGTCCCAGGAACCCCTCATTTCCGGGAGCCGCAGCTATTTTAGAACACACAGTATAGTTACACGAGAGCCGGGAGAAGTTGCGAAACCCGAGGGTGGATGGATCGGAGGTGAACGATCGATTGCAGATGAAGAAAACACTCTGAGGTGGACGATGACGTTACCACGGTGTTCAGAATCGCGAGTTACTTACCGGATGTTTGCGCTGGTGGTCATCCGAGAATTCGTCGTGTGACGATCGTAATCTTTCGATTTCCTTGGGGTAAACGGCGACACTTGACTGCCGTCGCCGCTTGCGGCCAGCGACTCACTTCTCTAAAAATATCGTTACGAAAGACCGCGTGCGCGAGGACGGCGAAGCTCTCCTCGCTCGGATGGTCTCGCGCCGGCGCGATCGCGATTTCCGCGTGGCCCTCCTCCCCGTGATCTAGGATATCGATTATAGTTTCGTATAAACTTCCTGAAACTTCGCGATGATCCGCCGTGGATCTATTACCCTTCTTCTTTGTTGATTCACAAAGTAAAGGTTTTCTGGGAACTTATATGCATTGACGAGAGCGAACGTTCAATCTGCTACGACCAGGATTTAATATTAAACGGTATAAAAAAGGGGGAAATCATCGTTGAGAATCGTAGAATTATGAACAACTGCTCTGGAATTGCTGGAATTTTGAACATTTATTTTTTACTTGTATTTGATAAATACACTGTTCCTTCGGAAAAATAGTAGAATCGTTGTATTCATACTGACAGTAAGTAGAAACAGAATGCAATAAACAGACGCGTTAGCCAAATCCTATTCAATTGCACGCGTACCCAGGAAAGTTTCAAATTCAATTTCCTCGGAAACGAAGCATCATACGACAAAATATTATTCTACATTTTCAGTTCATTAATCCATACAGAATTAATATTCTTTCAGGTTTGTACCGCCATTTCGGAAACAGCCTGTACATTGTACAAAATCTGCGACCTCGGAGAATACAGTGATTTCCTTCGTGAACAGTCCAATATGAAAATAATCTTTCAACGGCGTAAAATGTTTTTTCAACGCGCAGAAATATTTCGTTAAAATGTTGTTCGCCTGTTTTACGAGTCGTTTTGTATCCTCAGCGTCCCACGACATTCAGCGATGGCGACACAATTCTCGAACCTGTCGAGTCTTCGGGATCTCGTAAATTCGCGAGATTCTCCTGGACGATCTCTCACGTGAACCACGGTGTTGAACGAAAGACGTAGCCCACGAAAACGCAGGCAACCTAACAATAGCGCCGCTCGTATTCTATATTTAGTCAGTTTTTCGAACTGTTCGACGAAACGGTGGGTACACGTGCTCGGCGAGCAGAAGCGTATAGGACTTCCTGTACGGTTTCCCGTTCGTGGCTGGTGTTGCGGCGCCTCTGATCATCACCAATTATATTAACAACAATACCGAAATAGTTGCGACAAACGTGCTTCGAAAACGATTTACATACTCGATGAATCATCTAATCACGATAGTGCGTTCGAAAATCTGGCTCGGCACCATCGTTATCGCGTTTCGACCGCGCAGCTTTTGTCGCTTCTTTAACGTTAACGCGTACTTTATTTAAAAATAATTCGAAGAACGGCGTAGACAACGCATCGCAACATGCACACCAACGAATCGTACGGACATTTATTATTGTACGAACCTCGGGACGGTCTCAAGGCTGTCCTTACGCGCAGAAAATTCGCTACTGAACGTGTTGTAATTTAATGGAATGCGTTTATTTAAGATTGAATATGGTACACAGGGAACCAATCGATGAGAACGAAATCGGTTTAAATACGAACGTAACTGGGAAGCGAATTGTTAAATATAAAACGAAGACTGTTATTTACATTCTGTTCACGCCAGTATCGTCGACGCAACGTCTTACAGTATACGGGATTCGAAAAAATGGCGTCGGTGAAAATATATGTTCGCCTTCGAAATTTACTTATTTCGATATCTGCAATATACATTAAAACATTTTCTTATAATACCTTCTCTGATTTAACGACTATTCTAGAATTCTTACAGAAGAATCACGGGCAGGTCTAGTTGCCCTCGCATTTCAGCTTCATCCTTCCCTTTAAAAAAATAGTAGTCTGCTTTGGTCGAAGCGTTTCAATACCCATCGCATCGTTTTTCGTTCGTAGCAACCCATTGGCTAGGTCCATGTCGCATTCATATTCAAACGCGTACACTTTGGGAGAACAGAAAATTAATTTATAACCCTTCGATCAATTCCTCCGATATCTCACCTTTCCTGTCGTCTTCGTCCTGTTTTTTATTCGTGGTCAACGATTTCAACGAATTTAAGTGGCAATCGCAGCAACACTCCGTCGAACTCTCGAGCTTCTCCATGGTCCCCTTATCGTCGACCGTGTTATTTTTCTCTTCTTTCGCCTTGCCCTCGACATCATTAGTTTCTTCGATGTTACAATTGTCTTTGCACGGACTATCGTGTCCATCGTTCGTCGCGCCCGTGGCCTCTTTCGTTACGTAAGCACCACTGGAATTATTAAGCAACGTGGTGCTCGTTTTGCAACGTGGAATAGATATCGCATTTCTTACCGCAGACACTCGGTGTTCGCCATGGTAACCGCCATTGATAGACCAGCTTCTGTCAGCGTTTTCGGGAACTGGCAACAAGACGGCAGCTCTTCGATAGACGAAACCATCTCGAAATTCTTCGATTCTTTGTACGACTGTTCCGCCGTTAGTAGTGTACCTCCTGAATCCTGCACGATCTTCCCATCGCCTTGCATTAATTCGTCGAATAACGAATTCTGCTCGAAAGAATCGCGAAACGATTTAACTTTCAATAATTGTGTTTAATCAACTTTGAGAAACTTAGAAATGTTTACGATATCCTGAGGGTCCTCCTCGAACTTCTTGTTGTCCAATGTTTCTTCGAAATTCCATGCTTTACTTCCTATACCCTGATGGAACATCGTAACTTCCGGGATAGAACGTGGCTTGTTCCTTATCCGAGACAAGTCCTTCAGTTTCATTTTCTGTATATAAATCTAAACAAGGTATAAATTGTATATTCGTATTATTCTTGTTTTAATTTGTATGTCAGTTTCCAGATACAGTAATGTCTCGATGAGTGAGACGAACTCGGGTCCGCTTCGGAGCATTCATAAATTTGTTTTTTATACAAAACCAAGCCTCTGGTTAGCTTCTGGTTACTCTGTTTGTATTGGTTCCAGCGGAGGACGTCCCCCCCCCCGTCCACAGAAAAAAAAATGGTGGGAATAATATCGTTGTTCGTGTCGCATTCATCGAGGAATTACCGTATTAACAAGAACCTCTTTCCCCGTCTTGTTCGTGATTTTCACGATCCCCATCAGATTCAAGGACTTGAACATCTCCACGAGGAATGTTTCATAGCTTTGCAGCTTCCCCGTTAAGACCGCCCGCGCCATTTTCTCCCTTTCTATAGTCGCCTCCGCCAGCTCCAAATCGCGCGCGAGACGTCCCACTCGTGCTCCAAGATGTGTATTATGCGACATCAAGAATTGAACCTGTCGGAATTCAAGAGCTTCTCTGACATTTTCGATTTTTCTACAATGTTTACAAATTCTACATTTTCCACTTTTCTCGTTCTGTCTTACATTCTGTATCTGTATCTTGGATGGTAAGTCACGATGTGACTTTATAGAGTCGAGAAGTAATATGACACAGAAAGTGTGAATCGTGAGATCTGACCCCACGATCGTGACCATATATATTTTGATAATACGAGGAAATATTACGATTTTATTTGGAAAACTTTCCCATGATTTTCACGTCGTCTCACCCGATTCGCCGTGATCGATGGCGTCAGTCTCGAGGTGCAGCGAAATCGACACATTCTTTGACGGTGATCCGCGAACGAACTGTTCGCGCGATGCGGTTGAGCAACGCCGTCGATCGTTCCTGACAGTTTGCTCGTACCGACGAACTTTCCCGTCTCGCTTGGCGTCGGTGTCACGGGCGTCGGTGGAAAAAGATCGTCGACGATCAGACCGTGCTGGAAAGGTCGCTTGTCGTTCTTATGAATTCTCGTTAAATTTATCGCGAACCGTGAGACATACTTCCGGCGTGGACGCGCACCGATCAAGAGGTCGTAGAGACGGCGGTACGACGAAACGGAAGTAGGTACTCGTGCCCAGGATCTCGATTTCTTTGCTCACGTAGACGAAGTGGTAATCGGTATTCAGGGACGCCTGTGAAAATATGGATATTGTTTATGTTCATGAATCACTTAGCTTTTATGTTTCGAAGACATTCGTAAATAGATTATTGAAAATGTTAGACTCAAGTATTTATAGTATAAAAGATAAATGATGGGCTTAGTGAAAGAGGGGAAAATGCCACAATACTACAAATTTAAACGATAACTATTTTTAGGAAAATTAAGGTTAGTGTAAATTGATAGTACTAAAAGTTAAAAAACAACATAGGTATGGCAGGTGTCTTTTCCACTGAGCCCCACAAATGTAGATAAAAGGAAATTTTAAGGTGAGACGTTCCCATTCGTGATCGAATTGGGGAATAGTAAGGTATTTTTAGCTTCTTGAATTGATACAGGTTTCTATAGTTTGTCATATTTGTTGTATTTTATAACCTCTTGATGAAATGAATGCAAAAATGCGATACTGCGATTCGATAGGGATGCCATTTCAGGCGGGACAACGACATATTCGAAGGTTAGGTATTGCTGCAGGTTGATCCATCCTCTGGGGAAGATTCCTATCCAATCTCGTGTCGATGTTCGGACCTTAAATATTTATGTGTCTTTGATAATGGAAATGTGGGTGCATTGTGGTATTAATTCGTTTAGTGTACTTTGTCTTGTAAAGAATATTCCACGATGATATCCTTATTGATTTTATACTTGGTTTTCAATTTCCCAAATTGCACTCCATTGGTGTATTGACAGTGAAACGTGCCGCGCGCACAGCAATACATTTTCATGAATATTTACGGAAGAAATATGAGGCGTCGCCAAACATTCATCAGACCATCGCTTTGAAAGTAGCCGAATGCAAAATAGTTTGATTATTTCATGGTGTGTAGTCAGACTGTTACAAGGAAACGAAAGAAAACAAAAAAAGTACGTACATACACAGAGTGTGGGCAAGCAGTGGTATAGGTGATGATTTTCTACATGTAAAATCAAGTAAAAAAGAAGAAATAACTTTGTTTGTTTGACGCCTCGTTTTCGAGATAATTGAATTTGAAAATTTGTTGGATACACGGGCAGTAGAATAAGACTTGGCTAATGCGTCTGTCATTGCAGGACGTTTCTACTTATTGCCAGCACGAATGCAGGCGTCTTCGAATCCAATTTTCTCGAAAACGGGGCGTCAAACGAAAAAATGTTACTACGTTTTTTGACTTATTTTTACATGTAGAATCACCCCTTACCCGGTTGTAACCCCCGCGCAGCCAAACCCTGTATAAGTTTAATTAAAAGTACAGTATAGAATTTTTATCGAGAGATCGATACAATTTCAATTTAAAAATGTTTCTCATTAGCAAAACGATTAAACGTTATATAGTTTTTTAAAACTATTTTTATTTGTGCCTCCATCAGTCGGAAAGAATGAAACAGCAGCTGCCATCTGGCAGCGAAGCGCAGATAATCGTGGAACGACGAATGCATTCCAAGGAACCATAAACCTACTACAGAATTATCCCACGGGTACTATCTAAAACGACTCAATTGTCGATAACAATCAACATACATTATTACAATGCAATACAAAACGTCAATTTTAATTTTCCAAGAGAAAAAATTGACATTACCGACACCTTGGAAACCAAGGACCACCAACAAGAATATCTTTCCTTTACGAACACTATACCATCCACCCGCCGACAAACCTGACCACTTTATAGATGTTTAATCCCCTAACAATACTCGCGACGTATAATGAACAAGTACATTTTCATTTCAAAACACGATCGCCAGATCAAAAACAGCCCACAACACAATTAAAACATGCACAGCCAGCGTAAATAAATCTTACATATTACATTATACTAAACCAGAATGCTCACCTATGTATGTATTTATTTTCTACAATACACATATCTATAAACAACATAAAAAGCATCGACAAGAACATCAACCATCTCTCCACGCGTATACATAATATCTACAAACAACGTCTAAATAACCAAAAAAAAAAAAAAAACCACCACCACAAAGTCATTAAGCGACTGCACAGAGCTGGACGAAGAAACGAGGCGTTCAAATGGTGCCGCCACACGGGAGCGGAACCGCGCACGTGCAGGATCCGTCGGGTCGCGTTCCGATTGGTCGGCCGACGAGTCGGTCCACTGGAGAGCAACGCGCGCTCAGGTGCCGTACTGATCGCTCGGATGACGAGGCCGCCAGTTACTGTTCGTACACGAATGCGGCGAAACGCCCGGGTGTCTTGGCGGGTTTACGCTCGGAGCTGCGCTCACGAGACCAGCTCGGGAACGAGGAAACGGAGGTGACGTTTTCATCACGCCGTTGCAGACCCAGAGAACGAGGGAACAGAGTTATTAGTGACCCGTACGTTACGGAAAGTCCTCGTGCGTGTCGGGACGAAGCCGAGGTAGAACGAGGAGAACACACGACAGAGGACAGGAGGAAAGCTGTCACGAGCCACCTGGGGGGGACTGCATATCAGTCCTGCTTTGGACGCACCGATAGGCGGACGATTCGCAGGTGAGCGAGAACTTGATAACTATGCGTCGCGTCGGCGCGACTCAAGCACGCGGTAACCCTCCGTCTCGCTTTCTCCCAGTACAACAAACCACGGTTTGCTACACCATGGCCGAATAATCCCCATGGGGAAATATATTCCTATTCTTATCGTTTCTCTTCCCGTCAAACAGCTGCGATATCCCCGATCGGTCGCTGGATATCCCAGTGTCATCTCTCTTTCTCCCTTCTCTCTCTATCTCTATCTCTCTCTCTCTCTCTCTCTCTCTCTCTCTCTCTCTCTCTCTCTCTGTTTCCTCTGCTCGATAAACGGCTGCTCCTCGTCACTGTCACGTATAAACTCGAGCGAAAACGGCGGCGGTCGTGGTTGCCTCGAGATTGCGTGACAGGCTACGTACGAGATCCGAAGTGACCGACGAATATTTGACAGCGGACTGACAGAAACTCGATTACTCGAGCGCGCTGCCCGAGAAGCCCGCGGATCGTTATCGATGCTACTGCTGCTGCTAACCAATTCCTGTCGGGATTCCGAATTGTCTTTCAGGTTCCCTGTTTCTAACGAACGAAACAATGTATAATCCAGGTGTTATTTCGATTGCGTGTTTTCTTTGTTTTTTTTTTGTTCTTTTTTTTTAAGTATTCAACAGTTGTAACGGTTTTATTGTACGCTTCGCGAGAGTCGATCGCGGAAGACACGGATGTGAGAGTGGCCGTTGGAATTAATGGTAAGCGGGGATCGTTGGGGCCGTATGTCCATCGACTTCTCGAACCATACGTTGCGCCCCGCGACCTTGATCGCCGGAGAGCCTCCGGTATACCGGTGCACACTCGAGCAGCGCGCGCGTCGATAATTCCTATCGTGCATTCTGTCTCGTATTCGCCGTCTTCGCGCCATTTCGTTTGTCCCCTATCAGCTGTCTGTCTCGGATGCCTGTTTACAACGTGCTTCTTATCGCGCGCGTTCTCTCGTACGTTCAAACGCGACGTAATCCTCGGAGCTTCTCGGACCACGTTATGAAAGCGCGTACTGTCCTGGGTCAAAAGTGACACACCTGGGGGAGTACTCGACGCGTCTTTGTGCCGTTTCGTGAAACTGAACAAAGGGGAATCGGAGTGTTTTATACATTCTGTTGCATCGATTCCAGCCAGAACGCTCCGCGCTGCATTGTCCTCCAGATATAGATGGGAACGCCGTAAGAATGAATTCTTACGATACATACGATAGATAGAATGGATCTGGTCAAGGCCCTGGTAATACCGCGGTGAATCTTCGTGTATGTAGTTTTTATTTTGATAAAAACGAGGATTTCGATTCGGTTTTCCATCGAGTTAGTACGGGACATTGAAACGGTTCGATTGATGAAAGGAGTGTTTTTATGAATCGACGTCCGATAATCGGTTGTCGAGGAGTTAAAAAATGTCGGGACACAATTTTTGTTAATTGACATCATATAGTATCTTACTA
Source organism: Dufourea novaeangliae (assembly GCF_001272555.1). Lineage (NCBI taxonomy): Eukaryota > Metazoa > Arthropoda > Insecta > Hymenoptera > Halictidae > Dufourea > Dufourea novaeangliae. Next base: position 758,409 of record NW_015373997.1, on the reverse strand, counting down.
GGATTGTTGGTTTCGGGTTTTTTTTAGACTCGATAGCCGATGAATGTATTATAATTAATATTAATACAGCGAACCCGATGTTTCTGTTCTATCAAGATATCTATTCATCTTTTTCTTTCAATTCCCTAAGCTTCCAGACACTTCTTCTCGTTTTCCTCAATTTATCTTACGTAGGATTAAAATTGTTCACCGATGTGCAATTCGGTTCAAGGTTACTTTATCAAGAATCAAACTGTTTCTATGGTCGATTTACTTTAATAACAATCAAAACCGTTTCGCTGCAAACAAAATTAGTTTCTTCAACTCCATAATACACGGAATATCCAAACTCTTCGTCAAGTGTCTACACACAACCAAACTAAAAAATTCATGTTTGGGAGCATCAACAAGGAAACCTGTTCTTCTCCCAGCCTGTACGCCGTCCCACTTTTGTCATTCCATTTTCTGCCCAAGCGAGTTAATGGTTTAAAGATCAAGGGCGATACACGATGTTGCAACACACACACGCGCACTTCTATCCACGAGATCAACGATGACTCCACGTTCGGACAGGCCGTCATTAATTGATCGCTCGTCTCGTCCATCCCATCGGCCCGTCACGAAACGAAGAGAAAAGGAATTAACGCGTCGACGTTCCAAGGCTCAATACAGAAAATCAATCGGCGGACAATAAACGATAATCGGAGCACGCCTCGGGTGCAGATCGATGCATTCGATTACACGGTCCCGCGGACGTACATCGGATTTAGAAGCGAACGTAAATTATTCGTGACGTCTTCGCCGCGTTGTTTCGTCGCCGTTGGGCACGCCAATCTAAAAATATGATAAGTCGGAAAACCTTTTTTCCTGCTGGGTTCCAGTTCTATCTAGTCGTTAAAGCCTTTCAGCGGAACGACTCTGTGAACGTATATGGAAGGCGGCCGCTATTCGAGAAAAGAAAATGGCTTCCCAAAGCTCTTCGTGGTTTACTAATTTGTTGAAATAACTGGAAATTCCTCCTGTTTATCGTCGTAGAATATGTATATACAACGAAATAGGAGAAATACTTGACAGGATTGTCAAGAAAATAAATATACATTGGGCTGCCCGAAAGGACTGTTTAGACAGGGTAGTGTACAAACTGGAAGGAGGTTATTCAACATGCAAAAACAAATGGAATGTATGAAATAAATTTTTTTCCTATGACGGTTTGTTTTCGAGATAATCGAATTTGAAAGTCTGCTGGATACGCGTGCAATTGAAGAGGACTTGGCTACCGCGTCTGTTCATTACAATCCGTTTCTACTTATTGTCACCACGAATGCACGCATATGTAATGAAACTTCCAAACGGTTTTTTCTCAAAAACGGGGCCTCGTATGAACAAAATTTATTCCTCTTTTTCTGCTTATTTTTTCTTATAGAACCACCTACTGCTCGGTTAATTACTCGATCTGAGACACCGGATTTTTTTTTTTAACTTGTGCATCGAAGAACTTTCGATTATCGTGGACTGTACAGAGACAATGACAAGGGAGTGAATATGACTCATTGTTTTGAATCTTGCAACAAACGATAACGATTGATATCAGTAGAATCGTGAGCTTGTGGGTGAGTAATTAAAAAAGAGAAAAGAATCTCATCGTAATCGACGAGTACAAAGAACTCGACATAACTCGTCTGAAATTTCATTAACCCATGTGCACTGTTCCGATCAATACGAGCTGAAACGATACGTTAATTTTTAATCAAGCTCTTTATTACGGAAATATACATAGCGTTTTGATAATCCGGTTACGTATAAATACATTTCTTTTAATTTGATTTCAACCGCAGCCCAGTTCTCTTGCGAAGAGCGACAATGCAATATTTATTCGCAAAGTGGTAGAGTATTAAATAATTTTTATCCCAACATATACTTCACGGTTGACATTAATCTAGCATGCGAGGGGTCTACGTTTCAGCGACAGATTTAATCGTAAGAAATCGGTGAATTTTCGACCAACTTAAAATAAATAGAAACACTTTTACCTATTACGTGGAATTCCTGGGCGGTTTCATCGTCGAGGAGTTTAACGGTCTGTCGAAGAAAAAAAGAATTCGTGCAAACTCAATTCCCCTCCGCGTATTGTAAAATTTATCTTTACAATGTTTATACAAGGGTTTCGCCGTTGATTGCACGACAGTTCCCATTAATTCCGAGTAAATTGAACTTCCTTCTATCTGTCGTAGAATCCAGTTCCATAATATTTGCAGAGACTCGGTGTATGGTTTCGTCATTGTTACGAAATATTGTTTCTGTATAATTTTAGAGCAGAACGGCAACAAAGAATGTATCTCGAGGGGAATCGAACTCCCATTCGGTTTGTCCCCGTATGGAATACATCGAGAACCGTGCACAGTACTTTATCAACCGAAAACACAAGAATTCGATTATCGATATCGCTCAGATTCATAATCCCAGGAGATTTTAACCACACTTTATTATTTCAAAATTCCACTCTTACATAAAGAAACGATCCAGGAAATAAAAACGATCATGGAATATTTGTTTCTTTAACCCTTTCAGATCAAAAATCTAATTTTATCGCTGAGATCATAGGAAGATTTTTTTTAAATGAATTCGAAAAAATGTTTCAAATCATCCTGTATGTGACTGTAATTATTATGAAAAATGTAGTAATTCGTTTAAGGTAATCAATATTTCGTATGACCTTCATTCCCCTAACGGTAGCAGTTTATTCGAGTATTCCGTCGAGTCTGTTCCCAATAAATTCGTTTAGTACATTCTACCATTCTGCTTGTAGTACTTCAAGGATCCCATTTCTGCCATTAACATTGTTTCCTTTCCAAGCCCATTACGAATAATCCCATGCAAGTTCAATATTGTTGAAGCTGTAACTTCACGATTGTGAAGTCGTAACTGCTGATCTACATTTTCGTTCTCTGTTAACAAGTGATTCAAACAATTTTTCCCTACTCATGATCAGTGTCGTAAGTCAGAGTTGGACAGAATTCGAATAACACATAGTGAAAAGCTGCGATATCTAAGGCCATCATCCTAAGCTTTAAACGGTTAATGAGATAAAATAATCATTTGCCAAATGTCGACTCATCCAATAGGAAATATTATCTCATTATAAAAACTGAAATTTCCTAAGATTTTTGTTATCTTGTATTCGTTATTCAAAACTTTTTATCGAGATAATAAATTTGCCCATCTAAGTCTCTGCTTTAAAATAGAAAAACTGTCGCCGATTCATCTTCATGTTGGCACTTCCAATATTTCCGTTTCAATAGTCCATCAAGTCTTGTAGTTACGAATTGATGGTCAAGACTTTTACACGCTACTCTGTCGGTGGACGTGCTTCTACGGGGTGGCGATAACGACACGTCGTTAAATAGACCCGAAGCGGTGAAGCGAATGTCCCCGCGGTTCGTTCTCAAGATAACGCGGGTTACCGAATGTTAAACGGCCAATCTATCCCACTCGACATAGGGGTCGCGTGTTGATAATTTGGGTCATGCATTTTCGGCGATGCACACGTTTACCGACTTTACATCGACCCGTAGCACGCCTCTTTATCAGCTGGCTCCGGTTCACAAGCCCGCTACGCCGACGTGTGCCCTCCGGTTCGGTGGAGCTTTAATTAACGAATTTCACCGTAGCACCCCCGTGTTAACATCAGCTCGCATACTCCACTATCGCCCGCCTCCCTCCTCCCCGTCGCGAAGTTAAGATTCGTGTTGGTGATCGTTTCTCGAATAATATGAAATTTCTTACCCGACATCCTGACGGATTTAACGGATGACGGTATGAATATATGTATGTACGTAATATTAGATTGTTGCAACCGCGAAGCCAGTAGATTCCTGGCAACAGTTAACGTTAATTCCATTAGTCGGAGCACTTACAAAAGTCTACGTAACTGTGTCGATGTCGTTATGATAAAGAGACACGAACGATTTCGTGTAATCCTCGAAATGAGACATTTTTAACCGACGCAATCGTGTGTGAACGGTAAGAATGTAAAATTTGTGTCTTGTAAAATGTATTATTAGCGTAAGAAAAAGTACGATGTGTGTACCAATGAGTAATTAATTAATTTATTGATAAGGCAGCTGAACGTACTATAAATTGATGTTCTTAAATCGGTAGTTGTGTCAGTTAATTCGCAAACGAATTTGGAGTGTTTCCGGAACTCGTCGCATGAGTGTAAAAAAAAAAGCATCGTTCTAAGCAGATTCTCCACTACCTGAGAGATTATACGAACAGGGAAAAGGTTGCGTTAATGTTACGAGCGTCAGTGTACCGCCGACTTCCGAGGGGAACGCATCGCAGTCGGTCGTTCGGCGAGCATTTCACGGGCCGTGGTGTAATTGTGTTCGAATCGCGATTGTGTTTTTAAATATGTCAGGTGTGCGTTACTACGCTCGTCGCATCGGTGATCTTTGAAACGACACTTGTGGCATTAATTTGAATATTAATAAGGAAACGTTGCGCCAGACAGATCCTCTCCGCTTCTAGTACACCTGTAAGTGGAAGTTGAACCTTAATTAAACTTGTCCATACCTGGTGTAGTAAATGTTATACAGGTTTTTGTTCGAGATTATTAGGTTAACATTGAGACACTTTTCATTTCACTGTGATCATAACTCTGAATTCAGTACTTTATTTCTCAGTCTAATTCGTTTTTTTTTCTTTCTGAAAATGATACTCTGGCTTAGAGTATTATATTCTCGATTAAACAAGATCTCTTTAACCGTTATCGTGACAATCAGTTGCAGCGAAATAAAATTAGTTCATCGAGGCTGTTTCTCATGGAGGTAACAGGATACTCCACAGTTAGAAACTGCACTTTACACATTCATTTTTGCCGTTTATTCACACTGTACTATCGAATGTTGTCTCAGACTCAACCTAATCGAATGTGTATAGAATATATTAACCTGTAAAATTTTTACTTCTAAATTTAGACCCCAGAACCAGAGTGTATTAAGTCCACATTTAAAAAAAGTGACATTTTACATGTTTCCTGTATTATTTCTATTATATTCCACTCTCTCCGATAGTAAAAATTATTTCGTTCTAAGTGGTCTAGTTTGCCATATGATAGTCTAAAAATGATATTAAATTCATATTTTATTTCAAGCCAAACAGTGTGATACAGAGACTTGTCTTAAATCCATTTAATAGTTTGAAAGTAACGATTGTTTCTCGCTCAATTTTTACCGAACGGTTCCATAGTTACAAGGACAGAAATGTGTCGAATAATTATTAAACATTAATAGACTGTAGATGTTCTGCATTCACAGCCTACAAGGCTCTGCAAAATACAATAAGCACAAAACATTTATTATAAAAGAAAAAACTTCAATAATCAAGAGGTGAAAGATATTCCCATATTTGCTCTTACTGTTATAAATTACCTACTCCAAAAAATTGTTATTCTCCCCAGAAATCCACAATCGAAGCATCGAACGTACAGCGAACTTCACGCGTTTGAAAGGTCCCCCGAAACCCGTCGTTGGTTGCACATCTTGCATTCAGGCTCTCTCGTATTTTGTCCCTTTCTCGATCACGTCCCCTCGTGAGCGTGGTTCGCGTGTCCCTCTCGAAATACCAGCATCGGATACCACGAACGGAAGGATACCGTTTTTCCCATTAGTTATTTAAGCGGGCTCTCTCTGTCGAGTGCACCGAACGCACGAAACCCTCGGGCTCGTGTACTCTGTTCGATATCTCTCTCTCCCTTTCCCTCCACCGTTCTCCCAGCCGCGACACAACGATTTCATAATTCAGGTCACGCATATCTCTCGATGTCCGTTATTATACGCGGCTTCGGTATCGACTATTGTTCGAATGACTACTTCCCGAAAGTCGCGCGAACGCTACCAACTGGGGATCGACACTGTTACCGACGTGAATCGATACCTCTTAATTCACCAACACTGTGTCGAGTACTACGCTCTCTGGGATCGTAACGTGACGGTAAGAAAAAAAAGAAACAAGAATAAAAAAAATGTCGAAACGGATTAACTTACCGAAGCGGTTTAACCACAATAACGGTAGACCCACACCGGTGCAATCGAATCGACTGTGATATATAATCTCGTTGTAAAAGTTGTTCGAAGTGTACATATTTTCTTTTCTCTGGAACGTCGAGGTTTACTTTTATTCAGGAGATTCGAGTATTCTGGAAGTATCGTGTTTACACGATATGTGAATTGTAACTGTCAGGGAAGCACAAAGTGATAATTGATAAATGTCTGTTGGATAACTGTTCCAATAATGGTTGTATGGTAAATATTGTTACTTTAATTTCGATTTTATCGGTGTGTTTCATGCACGACAATACGGTCTTGAGAAAATCTGTTATTAGAATACGGATCTTTATTGCGAAATGACATTTTGTAAATTCATGAAGCTAAGAACAGAAATAGAAATTTCTTCCTTCTTTTAAGTGGCTTATTGGAGTTAGAATAAAATAGAAAACTCGTTGCATCTGATGAAAGTTTTGTCTTTTATTGTACTTCACAATGATCTATAAGCTATGAATGCATAAAGTCAGCAGTGTATCTATTATTGCCAGAGTTCTTGTAAAAAGACACATGTACGATAATCGAGGCGTTCATTTTTCAAAACGGTTAACTGCACAAAAGAATAGGTTGAGAAAATCAATAAAATCATGTAATTATGTACCAATCAAATGCTTTAGCACTACAATTTTAAACAATTAAAAAAATAGAGTTTGTTATTATGACCTGTAAACGGCTCAATTGTCGATGGTGCTGACGTTAAATCACGATTCGATTTCGAACGCCAGAGAAGAGATTCTCGAAGGCAACTATTTGTCGAATCGAATTAAAATTTACGACTCTATCCGTGAATCTTACAAGACTCGTTTTCGTGGTGTGTAAAAGAGAGATTTGGATTATTATGAATGAGGGACAGACTTTCACTTAAATAAATATTAATACGATGCTTAGAAAGGTCAACTCTCGCGTGTCCAGGAGGCGCGTCAAGTAACTGAATGTTAAAAGTTTCAATAACACCACTGTAAAGCGTTTCAAAATTATATACATTCGGGCAGATACGATCTGTATTACATATACAGCGTATATTATCAAAAAAGAATCCCTTTTACAGTTTAAAACATCACTAAACATTACCCAAAAATTAGTCATAATTTGTATTCATTTTCTTGTAATTAATTCCGAAAGAAAAGTTACATTTTCACCAAATCTTAAGGAATGTTCTAATTAAATAGTTTTGTCGTGAAATGTAGAATTTTTTCAAATACTGTTATGCTCGGGTCGACTTGCGTCGAGTGCGGACTTGCCTTAAGGAATTTCTCCGCGGGTAATCGATACTCGTTTGATAACGTTTCTCGGGGAAATGTCGGGTGAATGCACCGACCTAACGTTTCCACCAGTTCGCCCGCGGACGGTGTGTGCCAACTTGTGCTTCCTTCGCGCGATCATTTGGCATCCCGCGTTGGATCCCGTCGAATCTTAAGCTGTTCGAGGCTGAGATCTCCTATCGACGATTTGGGTCGCGGACTCGTCGCCATTATTTCTGCCGCGTTAATACGGCCTCGTTCTTGGATGCATATCCTTCAGAATCCATGCCCGTTGGTTCATCTGTTCGGAATCTTGTTGCCATTAATCACCACGGAATGGAACAAGCAGACTCGAATAATTTAGAAGTAGAGGAGAGTGGCTAAGTTTTGGTCAGTTTTCAATTAATTTGTAGTAGTGATTAAAATGAAAGAGATACACACTTTAAATCTGAAGAATTATAATCAGTATAGTCTTACCATGGATGTTCCTTTATGATGTAATTTTATTATTACAATGGAATCTGTACAAATATAATAGTTCCAAAACTAGATATTTGACCCATACCTCGAGGGAGGTTTGGGTCAGATAGTGGGAATAAATGGGTCATTGAATTTTTGTATTGCTTGTGCAATAAATATAGAAAAGTATAATGTGTACTAGATGTATTTTTCGAATTGTGAGGTCACATGTTTTAAATGGAAAGTTATATTCTCGATTTTGAGTTGAGTAAGAATGGTGTAATACGCAGGAACATTTTTACGGTTATAAATTAAACGACGTAAATCCTTGACTTCTATAGAAACAATTATACCGATTTCGTGAAGAAATAACAGGTCACTTATCTGTTCACCTATTAACTGATGATGCGTTTTCGAATTTCGAAAAAATCTTCCATAATGTTAATCATCATTATATAATTTCTCTGCTTGTGATTTCCTGCACATTATGTTAGTCGATCGAATAATTAATTCACTTCTGAACGCGACCAGAATTCGGGTTAATAAAATGTTGACCGACGGTAACAATGGTTAAATTGAATTCCCCTCGTAATTATCTGTCGGGTGGGAAATATGTATATTATTTAAAGCATTTCAATGTTTAATATGCTTAAAAAGCAATGAAATTACATAAATGTGAAAACTCTGTTAATATCGTTAACGATAATTCTTATACTTTAGCGGAATATTGACTAGAATATTTTTTTAGAATATTTCATTTCCACGGTGAATCCGTCGAAACACAATTCGTTTCACGAGCGTTTCTCGCGCGAGCATGAAAAGGAAAAGCGTTACATGGGATTCAAAAAGAAGAGGGGGAAATAAAAGCGGGGAAAGGGCGCAGAAAAAAACCATGTTTCTTTCGCCTGTAATACGTAATACTTTCCACTGGTGGCGTATTACGCGCACACGACACTGTTTACGAGAATCAGTCCCGTTTAATGCTCGTCAAATACATTATCAATATTATTAACATTTCTTCTCTCTCTCTTTTTTATATTCTTCTTGTAATAGAGCGACGATAAAACGTCGTGAAACTGGACTTAGTTCTCTCGATGTTTTCTCTTCTGTACCTCTACAATTGTACTGCATCGAAGTCCATATTTGTTTGTAATATCCTTGACGGATCACAAATGCCAAGAACTCGTCGAGTGTCAGTGACTCAACAAAGCGCAGGCACTCAGAATTCTCGGTGGGAGCACAGAATATCGAAGTTCAAATATATGAAATATCAACATCACTGACAATATTGCTACAACATCCGTGATTGTTCGTGAGTCGTCTTTATTTATAATGTGAACTAAATAAGACTATACAACGACGAAACAATAAATTGGGAATAAAAATTATAATAACTTGTTCTCGCACGATCCTTCTCAACTCGAACTTCCGGGGACGTGTCCTCTGTTGACCACAGGTTCCGGAGCTTGTATTAAATCGATAACTTCGATGTTGGGCAGAGATGCACCATCTTCTCGATTCCTGTGTGACCGGAGCAGGCCTTGACTTTCTACTCGGTGTTCGTACAGTGCTCGTGACAATATTAATATTTCTTACTTAACCCAATGACGAGCCTAAACGTACCAATACGACACATTCATTTTTCCGTCAGTTCCATAGGTTCCTCACGAAAAATAATATGTAATTTAAATTCATCGGGTTAATATTTCTCGTTATTCCATTCAGAAATAATCTATTTATAACTATTTTATTGAAACACGGCGACACCTACACGAAGAAGCTTGAAAAACCCATGGTCGTCAGTGGGTTAACAATCTATTAGAAAATAGCTGTACCAATTCAAAAAATAAAACAAGAATAGCATTCGTCGAACGTATACAACAGCGGTTTATACAACAGCTTGACTCGGCTATAAAAAACAATGTACAGCTCGGAATTCCCCGAGGAGCAAGAATCCGAGTTTTCCTCATCTACCAAGAAATTCGCAACTAAAGAGCGTGGCCTTAAATTGTTCACCTGTACCGTGCATCAAACATCCCATAAAAACAACGAGATACTCTTTCGAAATCCTTCACCGTTCCAATCTATTCGCTTCAGACAGTGCCTCGAAATTTTGGCCTGGGTAACTTCAATTTCCGAGAGGCAGGCAAAGAACTATCCAACTGATAAACCGTCCGCGATAAATCGCGCCCACGGCCGCTAAAATATTCCTGCGCTCCCGCTCGCAATAACTCGCGAAAGAGGGAGAGATAGCGTTACTTTTCCGGGCGATAATTAAAAAATTCAATTTCGCCAGTGCACCGGGCGGAACTCCGAAATTCCGGTTCTGGAGGATTCAAAAAATCCTACTTGTTTGATGGAAAATGAAAAGGGGTGGGGTTGGCAGAGGAGCTCTCTGACGCGTTCTTCCACAGCCGCGGTGATTGCAGAGCTAGCAACTCGACAGCTCGAGGGTCACTACTCGACTCTCGAGGCTCAGGTTGAAAAACGTCGTCTTTGCTCTACGGGAAGTCCGCTAATTAGGGGACAGGTTGGGCTCGAAGGTACCCAACCCCTTCAACCCTGCACGTCGCTCGTTGAATTTCGGCGTTTCACGGAGTGGTCACGACACGCGGGGAAAATTGTCGAGAGTATGATGACTTCGAGGAACTAAACTTCAGCCTGAGTTCGCTTTTACTTGAAGGAATTATGGTTGGACAGAAATAGTGGGCGATAGAGATGGTGTATAAAGGATCGGAGAAATTTTACGGGACTCTAATACAGTGATTCCTCGATGAATGCGACACGAACAACGGCGTTATTCCCACCACAATGGGGGTTCCCCTTTGGATCCAATCAAAACAGAGTAAAATGAAGCTAGGCAGAGATTTGGCTTCGGGCAAAAAAAAAAAATTTCTGATGGGCTGAGAATCTTTCCGCCTTGCCACGAATGCTCCGAAACGCATCCGAGTCTGTCGCACTCATCGAGTCATTATTGTAGTTTTTGGTGTCTGGAGAATTGGCGCTGTTCAAGGGGGTGACCTGATACCCATAGGGGCGTGAGTTTTCTATCCACGTCTTGTGTATAAAATATTCAGCGTCTCCTCTGAACGGTCTTCTATCGATCGGCGTATGATTTCGTCTCTGTCCGTGATCTCTCCGGGTCCCATGACACTCGAGGCCGCGCGTCTCTCCGGAGTCGAATAAAAGGTGAAACGAGCGGAATGCACCCGAGCTAGTAAGAACAAGGAAACCGGGAGGAATTCACGTGACGGGATGGTGGGTGTGGGAGATCTCTCGGCGACGTCACGTGACCCGCCAGACGTGTGCTTCCTTCAATTTCATTCTCTGAAACGTTCAACGCCTGACCCTGTGCGCCACTTCTATCCTCTTCGAGCCTCGTAGTATCTTCGTCGAAACGTTTTCCTGTTACAGAAGAACTTACGTCGTCTAAATCGATAGAATAGACTCAATAGAACATCGACTGAAACGAAATTTTTGAGGGTCGGGTGGGGGAAGGTGAGAGAACCCTAAATATAAAGTTCTAGCTGCTGGTCTTGATTAGTTTCTGAGATATTACAGTCCCTGGTCAAAAAATTAGGGCCATACAATTCCACAATTTGGGGGGAGGGGCGTTTACCTAAGGCCAAAACTTTTCCAAAATTTTTCAGGGTAATCGTAAAATTAAAAGACTAGGAGATAGTCCCGTTTATCATAAGTAGAAACGGTGAACCACGGTCAGACACGGTACCGAAACGTGATCTAGAGCCATTAAATTACCGTTTGGTTTCGATGTTCCCCGTTTTCAGACCCAAATCGACTGGCAATTGAAGCAGGTGACTAATTCGATGACTTATTTCAAAAACAGATAGTTCAAACGAAGAAAATTAACGGAGAGGCCGGAGTGGCGGGCGAAGTCGGTGAATATTTAACCCGTTCCCTCGATTGAAATTTTTCTTTTTTCTATGTTAATGCATGGTTGTTAGCCAAGTCCACGGTGCAAAATTTATTTAAATTTTGGAACCGATTACATGGACAGACTTTCGGAAATTGTGGTTAATAAAGGGGACTCGAGAGCGGTTGATCGAGATAATATCGATGAAATCGTTGTGCTCGTAATAATCAAGGTTTATCCATCGGTCGCGTTAAGTCGAACACACGATGTCGATTTAATTGCGATCGATTGAATCGTCGATAATAAAATTATCGGCATTACGTAAAATTCGAATTGCTGGTCGAGGTCGGCTTCGAAGAGTTCCTCTTCGATCGTCCGTCGCGGCGTCTCGATGAGAATGGTAGTAGCGCGCTAGGAAAACTCTCGTCGCCTGAATTTTTCACGTCCATTGCAACGGCTAACTCTTTCGTTCGCGAGAATGAAAAGTGTTGGGAACTCGAGTGGTTCTCCGGTTGAATTTTTTATACGAACGGGAACTCGTTGCAATCGAGCTCCCGTTCCTCACGAGGAAGATGGAGGTCCTAACTAGAAACAATGTATAAAACGGGATAAAGAAACACGACTCGGGACTGATCTTCATGCCTGAAACTTGACCATTAGCTGCACGAATAAAAACAAAACAATATGTTTTTTTATTAATGTGGTTATGCCCGTAAAATTTGAAGCACCTTCTTTAAGCTGTTGTAAAAATGTCAGAGGGGTAGTGGAGAACAATTGCGGACTTTGCTTGAGAACGTTTGCATGGATTTTCGATTTTCAGTGATTGTACGGAAATGTTTAAAATTATTAGATGAGAATTATTTTAAGATTGATCCATTTTGCAAATGTCGTTGGTATAAACGTTACAATATGATAGTATATTTATATAAATAAAGAAACCCTCGATTCAGCATTTGTCCCGTTTATCGCTCCACTTAAAGGGGTCATTCTACTTTGACATTCGAAATAGTTAAGCCACTTTTAGGGATTGTTTCCTCGGTAAATACAGTATGTACTCAAATGCGTCTTGTTAGTATTTACTAAACTACTTATAAATAATATAGAAAAATTGCAAAAATAATTTTATCATATTTCATTTTAAATTTTTCCTTAGCATGAATGTGACATTTCAGAAAAACCGTATCTCCGCTGCGCAGATGATATCTCAGCTCAGACTAATTGGAAACGAGTCAAAGTAGAATGACCCCTTAAAGTTACTCGATCGATCAACTACAAAACGCGTATATTGAATTTGAACGTAATGTTTATCAGACATTAATTAATTCTACTTATTCTATCTATTTAATGGAACATATCGAACAAATTTCCCACTGATACTTCGTTTTCCACGTGAAAGTTTCAAACGAGGACGGTAGGATTCCGTCGAAGGCTTCTCCTTAACTTTGGCTAATGGGAAGACGTAGTAGTACGACAATGGCTCCCTGACGAAACTAGAAGGCGTCACGATTGCGTCATTACACTCCGGGAGCTTTGAGATCTAGCGATCGGTTCTAATCACGTTTCACGTGTCAGCATAGAAATAACACGTTGTCCGAGGTGTACGAAAGAATGGTAAAGTTTTGTCATGCATCGGGTATCATTATGTCGTTTGCTTGGTTTTTCTGTATCTTGAGCGACGATCTTAAGTGGCAGTTTGACTTTACTATACCGTGAACCAGCATACTATTAATTGCACGATAATAACGTCTATAGAGAAACTAGTTATACAATAAAGAATTGAAGAGTTTCAATGCTGATTGTTTCACCACGGACGCTAGGATAAATTTATTCTCCAAGGATTTTCGTGTTCGTTTATTGTCTTTATGAGAAATGAAAGTTTTGTTGTTACAAACAAATCGAACAAACAACGTGAAAATTTTCAGAATTTAATACCGATGCAAGTGTACCCGTATTATTTATCGTAATTTTTGTAAATTTATCATAATTTCATCACCGTCCTCGTTTTTCCTGATCGAGTGTTACTTTCTTATTTTATTTCTCTTAGAATGAGAGAACGTATCTATACCGTAAATACGTAGTTATATCATTAAGTCGTTTACCTATTCTCGGCCCCAAAGAAGTTTATTCTATAACTGGAACACGTAGCTTGCTAAATATGTTCTTTGTGCTATAGTCTAATTAATAATAGAACAGCTGGTAGACAACGGAGACGTCAAGCTTAACCTTTCACCTTGATTTTTGCGTTCGCCACATCCAGCGAAGGAAATCGCGAAAACCCCGGGAATTCTCCGCCAAGTTTAAATTCGTCTAATTATACGACAATTCCGTTCTGTGTCTGTTCTATCCAATTCGCAAATCAAACAAGGTTACTTCGAAATCGGAACGCGTACCGTAACGTCACCGTGCAGTTCTAATCTAACAGATTAGATTTCCCTCGATTGCTCTTTTAATTCCTTTCTATTCAATTTACGTAGAATTCTGGTCGTCGAATATTCATTCTCAATACCGTTATTCACGTTCGAGCACAACAAGCTCAACACTTTTTCACTTTGCTCTTCCGCTGTTATGAATAAGTGGACAGATCCTATGAAAACAATTTATAGATTACCAGTTGTTTTTTAATATCCAGGTATTTTTGGAAAGTGATTCCTGTTAAACTTTTCACACTATCATTGGAAAGCATTTACGTAGCGAGAAATAAATGATTATCTGTTCGCAATATAATTGCAAAATATGTCAAATTCCTTCAATTATTTTTACAGCGTCCTATAGTGTACAGAATATAAGTGATCGACAGTCATTTTACTTTCTACCTCTTTGATAAAAAAGCCCTTAAAGCTATGAACAATCAAAACCCATCAAAATAAGAGACCTTAAATCTTTTTATTTTACAATTACTGAAACCATAAAGATGCTTTCGTCGGAATTTACGTTGACTTTCAATTTACTATACATTTTACATTATACGCTGATGGTTCTAGCGTTAAATTTGATCGTGGTATAAGATAAGGACGCGTTCGAACAATCAAAAGAAAAAAGAATCAAAATCTTGAAAAGCAGATCGAAGGAAAAAAAAACGTGATCAGAATCACGATTCCTCAGTATCGCGCTAAAACGTGGTTGCGCCGCTGCATCATGAGCCATACGCGCAGTATGTGATGCAACAACGGAGGCGTCTGTGAGAAACGAAACGCAAGGAAACAAGGTTTATCTCTCGACGTGGAGACCGACGAGCCCTCCAGCCAATGCGTGTTGAACATGAATCAGCGAAGGAAAACGTGTACGAATCGTTATATGTATTAGATTAACAGCGCAGTGAACTACGCGCTCCATTGGCGTAGCGAAAGAAATTCTTCTTTAGCCGAGAATCTGTGCGTCTCTTTGTTGTGACTATAAATGGCGTGCAAAATCACTAACGGTGATTTATCACAGTGATCGCCGAATCACGATCACGGTCGCGATTTAACTTCATTCACGACCGTGATTGCGATTTTTTTGTCTCGAGTGAATTTGCTCACTGCGATCGTAAGTTGTTCTTTAAACAGAAAAACGTATTCAATATGATTTTATGATGAATTACGTTACTATTTGTGTTTTTAAAAATCAGTAGAAGAAAAAACAAGAAATTCTAAAAGAATGATTTGCTAAGTAACATGTAGATTATAATTTATAATCATTAATTTATTCATTATTCTTCATTGTTTGTAATTATTCCTTCCCTTTATACGATAAAACTCGAATTTGTGTTTTATTGTCGTTAATGTTAACAAAGAACTGTTAGGTTTCTCCACCAATCAGAAACGATCACGAAAAATCACGAATCACTGTGAAATATCACCGTGATTAGGAACAAACGTGATC
>NW_015373997.1:647485-742809 GCF_001272555.1 Dufourea novaeangliae | reverse complement strand
GGAAAGAGTTATTACGGAACGATAAAACTGTGCTCGGTAATATACACGCGGAAACGAATCGATAATGTTCGATCGTTCCCTCGAAGGAATCGCGCAATAATATATGTACATAGACAGTGATTACCAACAATTATGCAAGGAGATGAAATAAATGCTCACTTACACAGTTCTGAACAAGAATATGTAATACAAAATGAAGTAACTAAATCATTATTTGAAAGTTCGATTATTTCAAATGACTCGATAATATTTTTATTTTCAAAATAAATTATTTCAAATAGTTATTTCTTATTTTCATTTTAAGCATAAATAATGGACTTAAATTTCACGTACCACTATCTAACTTGTAGTATCAAGAATTAATTAATTATTTTATTATGCTTTTATCCTTCAACATGCAAACACGAGCACGAAACACGTATAGTTTTCATTTGCTTCGTCGTTTCTTTCTATTTCGTCACGTGAGGTTCAACTGGGAAATTAGCGTTTAACTGACGTCTTCAAATCTTACTAATTTATCACATCCTAGTACACATCATAGTATGAATAGAAAAATGCGGGGTTTTATTTAAAAAAATTAACATGACTTCGATGTCTTCCCCACTACAACAGTTACAGAAAAATTATTTATACCAATGTAATGTCCTTTGTACCAAACAAGTTTTATACGAACATTCTTTTGATAACTTTAATCCTTTGTTTCTGATAAAATTATGCCACCATTTCCAGTTAAACGACACACTCTGTATACATAACGAATGGTAATCGCTATCCGTTGTTTTGTTTCAAGAAGAATCTTCTGCGATGAATCGATGATACGACAATCGACGACAACGCGAGGAATAAAGCGCCCTGGGGATCCTCCTTTCCGCTTCATTTTTCGCTTCACGAACGACGTTGCCTACAGAATTCCATTCGCGACTGGGTGCCGCCGAAATGACGTAACCGCCACAATAACGTCACTTTAAATGACCCGTGGACAGATATCGAATCTTACGTCACGAGCTCGCGCTTCGTCGTCGTGTTGTACATTGATCGAGCGCGCGCGCGCGCGCGCGCCTCGCGAAAATATCCTCGGTGAGAATGGCTGACCCGGAGGATCATCGCTTTCTCCGTTCCCGATCGATTTTCGTGAAACCAGGCGAGCGACGCGATGGAAAGGGAAATATTTATCGGTCGCGTCCCAATTTTCCTCGAATTTCTGCCCGGTTTGTGCCTTTGACACGCGTCAAAGTATAAATTTGATCACTATCGAGTATATTCCGAGGCGAGATCTTTTTAAATAATAATATACGAACTGAGAAGGAAAATATTGTTACGGAGCCGTATATCGTTGACTTGTTGATTTTTCCACAAATTCGAATTACATATTTTGCACAGTTAATTATTGACGTTGACGAAATGCAATTATAGAGAGGGAATACTGTTTTTTTTTAACTGTCTATGAATCACGTCGATAGAATGCGATTATATAGGGACACTCCGAAAGTTATGTATACAAGCGAGTGTGAGGGTGATTATACATGAGAAAATAAAATGAAAATCTAGAATCAAATTTTTTTTATTTAAGACTTTGTTTTTGGGAAATCGACTTTGAAGATTAATTTGAAATCGTGTGTTTGGTATGGTAGTAAGTAGAAACGGAATGCAATGAACAGACGCGTTAGCCAGGTCCTATTCGATTGATTTTTAAATTTGATTGTCTCCAAAACGATGCCTGTATCTTCTTATGGGGAATCGCCTCGTGCCCACTTTTACGTAACTTTCAGAGGCACTTTGTAGAGAAAGAAAAATATTTATAATCGCGTCGACAAAATGCATGTATTTTTAAACACTTGTATGAAAAGAGGAAAAAGAGTAATCAGGGAGTTAGAAGTTATTCGCTAGAATCGTGACCATTTTTCTCTATAATCCGTCATTTTTATAAAGTACACACTTACGGGCCTTCCACTGCGAATGTATCCGCCTGAAATAAATTAAAAAGAATTTATTCTTTTCGTTAAAATATTCAGAAAAATATTCCAAGAGTTCCGAAAAAAATCCATTTTATAGTTCTTTCGGAAAAAAATCCTAATACCTACACGTTTGGAGTCGTCGTTAGAGTGTTCTCCTTTAAAGCATCATGTAACAATTTCTCAATGTCTATACCTGAAGGTATGCCAACACGATATATTAGTCAACGTAGTATTAACTTGATACGTAGAATTAAAAACGTCAGACCACCGATATCAGTACAAAAACTGTTGACTCGGATCACGAAGTCAAATTCGATGATACATCAAAGTATTATGTGATTTTCATAAAGAATGCTCGAATCTCGCCAGACAAAGAAAGGAATTTCAGGTGGATCTGTGCGAAAATATTTGTCACGCTGTAATTTCTGGTAAACATTACTTTTCTGAAGTCATCAGACAACCGCAGCCGGTCTTCGATGAATCAGAAGACTCGGTGGACATACAGTGAGAGTCAAAAGTGAGTATACACTTTGAAAGTATAGAATTCATTCATATTTATTTCTCTCACTTTAGCATCTAACATTTCGCATAGATGCTCTATTATATTGGTGACTGTAGAGATAAGACCTGACTGATTGAAAGTGTTTTCCAGCAAACAATTTTTCACCACCTTTACTATATGTATACAAATTTTGGGTCTTGAACTCTCACTAAAAGACCCATGCTTGCAGCTAAATTTGATTTTGAAATATTTAAATATCCAAATCTGTCCATAGTACTATGAATAAAAATCAACTGTTCCATAATAGTACATTCACCATGTTTAATTAAATTTTGTGGTTATAATTCCGAATTTATTTTTCTCGGACATGTTGGCTGCCTATTTATCCCGAAAAAGTTAAAAAAAAAAACCATATCCAACTGTATTACTACAAAAAAATATTATCACGAATCTCACGTTTTTTAAGGTGTACATTTAGTTTTGACTCTCACTGTATATTGCGTATGAGGTTTCTCCTGTGGGTCGTTACGAGCCGCCAACTGTCAGTGCGCGACGTGTATCGATGCGAGAAAAGTAGGGGACAATAGGATTACACGGGGGATTCAGATAAGACTTTTTGATAAGATTACCGTGGAATAATACTTGGCGCGTTGCAGCATTTTTGCAGCCGCGATGTTACGAGTTTTGCCTGTCTCTCTGCGTGAGCGTTCCGCGATCGATGGAACGCGCTAAAAACATAATTATCGTCGTCGGACAATTTTCACGCACGCAGTTTGAATTCTTTCAGGCCTGCTTTGCATACGAAATGGCAGACGTAATTCTTCGCAATTGTCCGACTTAAAAGAGGGAAGTCGATGTATGATTTCGATTGATCATCGGAGGCCACGAAGCCGCTCGTTATCTTCATGACTGTAGATTTCAACCTTTCGTCAAGATGTTCGATCGGGGCGGAGGCGTGCGAGCATGAACATGTCTTTGCTCGTGACGCAATCGTTCGAATCTTGTCGGTCCCGTTTCAAATCATCGTCGATCGGTTATCATTTGACACGGTCGACCGACATTAGCGAAGAATAATAAAGAAAAAAAAGGAAAGAAAAAATGATATAGAGAATTTTAAAGATTGTACAAGGTAGTGAAACTCGTGGTTCATTACGGAAATTAATTGATTATATTAACAGCTTGTTCACGTCACTAACAATTATAAGTCGATGAACAGTCATGAAACTTTGTACGAGAGTATTAAAAAGGTTAATTTACTTTGAAGAATCCATCAACTCACTTTACGCGCTTATATCATATAACCCTGGTATTTCTTTTTTCGTTCGATCGTTTTACTATTAAAGTTACGAGCAAGATTATCGGTCGTTGTATCGGGGGAATTATCTGCTTTTAGCTCTTATCCAAGTTTAGATAAGCTTTTACTTTATACACCGTACTCGGTGTATCTTGGGACATTCCTATCGAACTGTGTTTAGCTGAAAGTGTTTACAATAATGTTAGTCAGACAAGAGTGTTTGCTAAATGATAATTACACGAGCGCGCGTGAGCCTACAGGTTGGCTGAATTCAATGAAAAATGTGCCGTCGATCACGTTTGCTATGAATCACAAATGTTTGCGAATTTGCTCGCGACTGCGCGTCGTCGCTTCGAATTGCGTCTCGGGAGAGAAAAACTCGCGCGGAATTTCATTGTGAACAATGAATAACAGAGAAAGAATACAAAGAAGATACCGATATAAAATAATCAGATGGTCGATAATTGAAACATTTAAATTCCGATTACATTTCGAAATTTTCGTTTTAACTTCGATCTTAACATGTTAGCGATTTTATTTCCATTTTGAAGAATACTTCACCGTTTGTTGAATACTTCACCGTACAATCGTTCCATTGCAATTGACCATTATTCTCTCGACGTTTATAGGCATACACCGAAAATTTGCAGCTTGTTCGCGTGATTAATCGCATATTCGGAAAAATCGGGGGAAAAAACGGCGAATCCCACGCTACCGATCTTCACACACCCGTAACCCAGATAATTTATTTAAAAGCCTGTGACCTTTTTACGCAGCTGCGTTAATTGCCGCCATAACAATGAAGCCAGTTTATACTAGATGTACAATTCTTCAAGCGTCTCTCTGTCTGATTGGATAAATCGACATTTTTCGCCTCGTTTTATTGAAAACGGTACAATCGAACGTAACCCGGTCGGTGACCATTCCGTTCGTCGGTAATTAATAGGCACGTTCACTGGCATTCGTTGCATACATGAATCATTCAGACGTCCAGACGGATCGACTCCGTTAACATGTCTCTCCGTTACCAGAAATTAGTATTATCATTATTATTAACATAGAAAACATAGAAATTTGTAAAGTAACTTATTTTTTCACTTGCACAATTGTAACGAAAATTGCGAAAGAACTGAGATATTGCATTGTTGTGACATTTTAATCATCTTTATAAGAGTAGGGTAAGTGATCCAATTAAAAACATTATATTCATAAAACATACGAAATAATTTCTTTTATCGAAGTTCAGTTCCGCTTTTATTCAGAGGAATTAAAACATTTTCAAATAAATTTCTGTTATTTAAGACGTTTTGTATGTACTTTAATGTTAAATCTGACAATTTGGTCGTGATTCCTCAAACCGTCTAAGCGAAACTGCTAATAAGTCCCACATGCATGAAATTAAAGATAAATAACATACTTTTATAGAATAAAATAAAAAGAAACATATATGTATACTAAATATTATAATTTTATTGAAACACTCAATAATAAGTGCAGAAAAACTTCTTTTCGTTCGTTCGGTATTTCACTAATTTTCAATTATTCCATAAAAAATTTCTTTTTGGGATTCTAGAAAAATGAAACTTATTAGAGAGCTCAAAAAAGGATTATCAATAATTTCTTATTATTTCTTAACAAAAACAAACTCATCAGACTAGTCATTTTGATTGCTTCAATAGTTCTGGGGTTAAATACAAATTCGAGAAAATCAACAGCGTTTCTCTTGCAGTGTTCAATAAATGGCGGTGTACACCTTGGGCAAATTGATAAAAAGCCGCGTCGTTTGCTCTTTATCGTAGCGCAAACACGTCGAAACAATCAAACAATCGTTATTGGCTGATCTAATACCGCCACTCCCTCGAGAGATAACGTCGACAGCTGGTTCCATCGTCGCTGCTCCCTGTCGGCACCTCTCAATAACTTTTCGGAAATTTCCATTCACAGAGAACTCTCGAGACGACGTTGCCCACGTCTTTGTCGCCGTGAAAATGCGACATTCCACGAGCAGAGGGAAGAGGGTCGTTCTCCCCGCGTAGTTTCGTCGGTTCCACGAGTCTTTCGAAGCGATTGAATTTGATTTCGGGGAGAGGAAAACGGGGCGAGGTAGTGGGTACTTAGAACGATTGGAATTCAAAATTTTCCTTCCGAGACGACGTTCCTCCCTTGATCAACTTCCTTAGGCATTGCCAATTTTGAATCTCATGAAAGCATTTCCGTGACTGCTGCTATATCATTTTTCTCAGGGCGATATACTGAATGAACGTGGCGAAATTTGCAAGGGATACTCCTGATGTATTCATCCGAGATTTTCATTTGAACAAAGGCTTCTCTATTGGATATGAAACCATGGAGCATATCTGTCACTTTGAAGGAGTAAGAAAATTCAATGAACCCTACCCTCAAGTGGAGACGTGGCAAAATCGTCATATCTGAAAATAAGAATCTGTACCCTCGATATATAGGGTGATAAAAAGAAAAGGGCCTAAGAATTTAGGGGCTTGTAGTACTCAGAGGAGTAAAAAATCAAGCATAGGTACTAAAGTCAACCCTTTCGCTGTAAAATTTACTTTTATATTTACGAATGTTACGATATCGTGAATCTCTTCCGAATGTATTAAATGTAAACGGAAAGAATGGTTAAGAAGTATTCCCTGAAGTAGTCCCTGAAGACTTATAAAAATTTGAATTTTATGGTATTAATTAAATTAATAAATATAAGTAGTAATAGAAAAATGGTTTTCATTAATATTTCATCAAAATATTTCTTTAATCAGACATATTACTTATATAAGATCCTATTTTTCTTTCATCACCCTGTATTGACTTCTGTTTTTCGCCTATGCTACTATTCATTTCCCGCAAGGCTAATCATACTTTCCCAAATTTTCTTCGACACACCGTACGATGGTAATGTACTCATCTAAAAGGTGACTACATGGAGTGTGAGTACATACAGGTGCTTCTATGGAGTTGAGAGATGTGTTCTGTGTTAAACGAAAAACAACTCCCTGTGTGTCACGACCGACATTTAAATCGACGTGAACCACCACCACGAATCCGTTGCTCGTGGATGACGAGTCACACGCTCGATGACCCACACAACCGGGACAACTGAATGTGTCAAGTGGGGTATAGACGGAATGCAGCCTGGAGGAAGCCTCCTCGATACGCGGCCGTTCTGTAACGCGGGGCTTCCAAACAAATCCCTTTGTGACCAGGTCCCGTGTGTCCCGCCGATGAAGCGAAAACCAACGTCAGCTCGGGGGTGGAAGAAAAAATAACGGGGAAAGAGGATCTCCAGATTCCGCTCCACTCGACCCATTAATTGCGTTATAGAAACTCGGCCGGAATAATAACGCCCGGAGCTCTTCTCGATCCCTCTTCCCCTTGACGAAGACGAAAGGGGGGAC
Source organism: Dufourea novaeangliae (assembly GCF_001272555.1). Lineage (NCBI taxonomy): Eukaryota > Metazoa > Arthropoda > Insecta > Hymenoptera > Halictidae > Dufourea > Dufourea novaeangliae. The sequence continues at coordinate 735,648 of NW_015373997.1, read as the reverse complement.
AACATCGAGACGGGATTGGAAACGGTTGTCGGGTTTGGGGTGGACCGATGATCTTCGATCGATGGTGTTATTAATGGATATCGATAGTCGTCGAACGTTGTACAGTTGCGAAAATAAAAATTGGGAACCGGGTTGACGGTATATCCTCTCTGGTGAAGAAAGGGGGATGAAAAGTTGAGAGCCCTTGACACGGTACTACGTCTTTTCATTAAAAGCTGAGGACCCTGGGGAGCCTTCTGTCGAGGACCGGAGATCTTGTGTCGTTCGAGTGCCCTACGTTGCCGGTTGATTATGAGCAATGATTACCGCGACGTTTCTAGCTATATGTATAGATAGATCGCTGATACGTTACTTAAATAATGTTAATGCCTTCTTTCCGCAGACTGTAAGTTTAGACAGACGAAATACGGGTAGAATTGAGTGTACGGTAGCTAATTGCACCATATCTTCGCCACAGCTTCGATTCATATTTGTCAGAGATAGGAGAATAGATTATTTGTATGCAAGCAAAATTTGTAATATTATTAAATCTGAAGAAGCAATGTATCCTCAATACGAGTATGATAGGAATCCGAGACCTTTGATTTCTAAAAGAACTACGCTCATTTGGGATTCTGGGGTAAGTGCTGAGCGGTCAATTACAGTCCTTTTATCAAGAGGCATCGCTGCTTTCTCCATTCCGTGGACAGATCCTCTAGGAACAATCTCCTTATTTTTAATTAATTTCACATAAACCCTGTCATAAATTGTCCAACGGTCAATCCGCCTTCGATTCCACTTAAAACATGTTGACGCTAACAGGTATATCGATCGTTTATTCAAATTTTTTGAAAGAAACTTTTTCATTTCGTACTTTTTAGTGTAGGAAACAATACTAGTGAGTCAATTGACTAACGTAAGATGGTTTTCATTATCATTAATTAAGAAGTAACTGTAAATAAAAGTCATAGGTAACTAAATATGTACTTTGGACTATTTGGAAGGACATGATTTGTGAATAAAAACAATAATTCACAATAAACGGAAATTTTTTACAAACGGGGGTATATCGTGGGTATATCGTCTACAAGATGCAAAATGTTTCATCTCGATTGGTCCATCCGTTGCAGAATAATAACATACATAAATAACATACATAAATACACATCGAATTCTGTACCTCCTTCTTTTCGAAGTGGGTCACAATAATTACGTTCCCCTCAATTTCAAAGGACACAAACATCCATCAACCCTTTAAAACATTATGTTTCTCTTTTTCCTTCGCATAGAACTTCTGGATTTCCCGCGAAAGGTTATATTCTCCCTTGAGACAGCAGTTCACCGTATCACAGCCCGCGAAGTCGTCCACAAATCACCAGGGGAGCTTAATTACGCTGATTAGAGGCGAGCAAAGCTAAAGAAAGAAATCGCATTCAGAGACTGCGCGCGCGCTATCTCTTGGAATGAATGGATCTCGAGGCGGAAGCCTTTTTCCTCCTCCCTAACCATCCCCTCCTTCACCGGAAAAATATCACCAGGATGTATGCTAATGCAGCACGAGGAGGATAATGATTCTCGTACTCTTTGTCCGCGGGGATTTCCTTTCTTTTTTCGCCCCGCATGTAGGAGCACTCCGCTCGTGGAAGCCCCGCGGGGGGTCTCTGCGGATGCGGCGTGAAGAGGAGGAAGCTCCGCGCGCAAATGTTCACCTTGCCTCGAATGTGGAACATCGATATGGAGCCCTGTGTGTGAGGGGTCGTTCGTTGTTTAATAGAAAGGCGACCGCCGACGGTCCGTTCTGGCTGGCTGGCACACGATGAAACAAAAGCTCCCGCCTCTAAAAGCTCCGACGACGTTCGACAGGAGATAGTCGGACTGGCGGCCAGCGGCAGCCTTCTAGACGGTGTGGACGATGGTTTTCCTGCCCCCCCCCCCATTTTCCACCCCGTCCACCACGAAAACAGAGACAATTACGTATCGGGAGATCGAGTCGTAGAGGAAAGTGTGGTGGCGTCGACGATCTCGCCCCGCGTCATTACGCTCCAATTCATTTCGTTCAGTCTGTGGTTGGCATAGTGGTGGTGTGTGGGGGGATGAAGGGAGCTTCCGAACAATTGACGAACGCCTCGAAATATTTACACACTCGAAGTCTATTCATCCCCCAGGAATTAAGCCGCGGCCCGTGAAAGAAGTAAGGGAGCAGAATTGAGTCAGCTTCCGCGGGCTGTGAACTAACCCGCTTCTTTCCTTCGTGGAAGTTGGTATGGTTTTTAGGGCTTTCGTTTTTTCTTTTCTGGAATAGCTTGATATCGGATTTAGGTCGGAGGAGCCTCCGGGGCTTTGTAGATTTTAAGTGAGTTATAATTAGACCGTGAACTTTATGCGATTATATTATGTAGCGTACAGTTTTGAGCGTGTCTGGAACTTGGTGTTACCGAAGAGAGTTTTAACCTTTCAGCGACGGCAGGAATTGGGCTATAAAAGCGTCTGCCTCCGCTGTTCGGTGGCCCGAGTATTCGCTTTTTTTCGAGGATAATGTATACTTATTATTATTGATCGTTATGGTGATATGGAATGTTGGAACTTGAAGATTGTCGCTATAATAACACACAAGATTTTCATTTCATTTGGAATCGAAAGAAACCCTTAACTGACTACTACTTGAAATATTCAAATTAAAATTAATTTGACTTCGTTAACAATTCTCATTGTTACATTTATAAATGATCTATTCACAGTAAATCTTCGGTTAACGTTCGAAGCTCGGTTCCATTGTGAAACAGTTATCGCAGAGGGACACGATTTCTTCATAAATTCTGTCACTCCATGAATTACATTTTCATCCGAGCCTCCAGTGTGTAACCTCCCAGTAGCGGGGATAAAGCAGAAGCATTGAGCATAGAGATCCCTCCGCGCAGTTATCGAGACTTCACACTATACAACTGTTTTACTGAAACACGGGGATACCTACGCGAGAAGCTTCAAACCCGCGGTCGTTAAAGACTTAAGAAGACTTGCACGTTTAAAAAAAAAGGTACCTTGTACAGTGTACGTTAGGTTACATCTAATCCTGTGTTAACCAACTTTCAGAATGTTTTCCCTTGTTGGTACACGCAAACTGCAATCGACGCTCGAATAGTGGCCGCGTAACCCGGGCAATAGCTTCGTGGATCGAGGAGCCAACCCCTCGTATCGATATTCGTTTAATGTAGGTCAGACGCGGGAGACACAGGGTTTATCCTTTGTCAAGGATAAACGAAACCGTAGAAAGACCTGCAGTCACCGCGCGAAACGGAACGAAAGTTTCTCCGGTGAAACTTTCTTCCGGACAGCCTAACGTACACACGCCCGTAGTCTGTAAGTCTGCTGGCTGGACTGGTGCAAAAGGAAAAAAAGAAACAAAAGAGAAGGAACGAAGTAGTCTTCGAAGTTTGTCGCACGCGAGTCGGCCGCGCGAAATGCAATTTCATCGTGTAACTTTTGGCTCCGGTGATTGATAGGCACTGAAGTTTGCCAACAAGGGGGGGGGGTGGAATGTTCGAAGAGCCGATTCCTCGCGTCAGAACGCGATGGAAAACGGGAACGCGATTTGGAATGCAACTTCAAGGACACCGGTGTTAAAAGTAGAGGCGCCTTTACAGTCGATTACATAGATTGACCGCATTTACCTCTGCGCTTCGAATAGATTGAAACGTTAACCCTTTTTGCGGTCGGGAAAGGTTAAAGCGACTCTGCGAGGGTGTAATCGAGGGAGCCATCCGTTCGACTGGCGACAAATAAAAATCAAACGACGATTCTACTTTTTGTTGTCGACGTTTCGTACCGTAATGATCCATTGTCAAAGAATCTTTTGGATTAGAAATATTTTATTGTTGAAGGAACGTTTTTTTTTTTTTTTTTAGTAATTCCCTGCTATAACGAGTATTGTATAAGGAACAAGACGATACAAAGGCTTGCAATAAGTATTCAGAAGTCTGTTCCGAGACGAAACGTTATAATGGTATCGTTTGAAGAACCACAGATCTTATCAGCGGATGTATTAGTCCACTAGAAACCGAGAACATAGACGACAATGGAAATGAATATTTTTATGATTCTGTACTTTTCGAGTGACGACCCTGGCGAATGTGGAACAGGATACCGTAACCAATCGATCGCATGAATGAATCACAATGTTTACGGTGTTCTTGGTACAGTCGTAACGTTGAGAACACATCCGGACCGATCGATCTTAAAGGGAGAACGCTGTTTACTGAGAATTTCACAGGCGGACCTTAAGTATCGCGTTACATCACGTTTCTGTATCATGTACATTCGCTGAAACTGCTCGCCACTTCATTACCTTCGTTATTTTCTCGGAAGATTAATTTAATATTAAACGTTGACCCTCATTGGTAATTTTAGTCGAAGCTTCCCATTGCATTGTTCTTCGAAAGGCAAAAAATTCCTCGTGAAAAGGAATCCACGAGGAACTGATTACGTCTACAATTTTTATCGTGATTAATTCTTACAATTGTTTGAGGACCCGGAATTAAAATAACCATCCAAGTGTAGGAGAAATACAGTATTGTAATTTCAGTGACAATTATATTTTCAAACGGTCACAACAAGTTTATAAGATCATTTCGCAAACTGACGTAAACGCGATACTAAAAAGCGACTCGGAGTGTATGATTGCTTCAATTGTAAATTTTTCGGTATTATACAGCGTGTTTCCGAAATGGTGGAACAGCCCGTAAGAATGTGAAGATATTTTTACATGTTATTTGATGCGTACTTTCGATCAATATAAATTTACACTGAAACAAAATGTATCCCAGAGGAAAAGTATACCCCGAAGCTTTGCTTCCAAGATAATCGATGTTCAAAATTCATCCGACGAATATGTACCTATTCATAGTGACAATAAGTAGAAACAGAATTCAATGAACAGACACAATTACCCAATTCCTATTCGATTTCTCGAAAAACGAAGCATCGTACGAAAAAATGTTATTCCACATTTTCGACTTATTTTTTCATATAAAAACATATTCCTTCGAGTCATACCATCATTTCGGAATCACTCTGTATACGTACATTATTCGGTGGGGAACTGATGACCTTATTCCTCAGCCACTGCACGAGTAAGTCGGCTTTACCGATTCATTTGTTTGTTGTACTCACTAGCTCGAATCACGTTCATCAGTTAGGACCTTTAGCGAGTCGAGTCGTTATCGGACACCACAATTTCCGAAGCACGATCCCAAACTCTAAACAATACGTGGACACGTCGAAGACGTCGTTGCTCTTATCGTGAACCAGCCTATAAATCGATCCCATCGAGTCAGTCTCCGATATCGGATCCAGGAACCGTCAGGTGATTGAATAGATTCGCTGGGTGAAAAAGAATTGGCGGGGGCCTAGCGACTGAGATAGGTCGATGATCCTGTTCTTTATGGGGTTGCCAGGATATAAGTTCCGTGGCCGGGACAGACGGCGCCAGCCGCCTGTCTCCTCGCCATTAGGGAAGCCTACATTCTGTCCAACACACATAGACGTATATACGATTTTTCTGCCCCACGTGGGGAAACTACCATCCCCCCGTACACATACACAGGGGAGCTTTAACGTACTGGCGGCACGTGACTGCACGCGCGCTGGACAGACACACATGGATCTCCGCGCATTAAGCTGTTTTTCAAAACCTCCCCCTCCTCCGATCGGGGCTACGTCCTTGAACGGCCGATGCTCCCGTTAGCCCGGGGTGCGCCCCAGATTTCCATCGATGGAATTGTTTATTTTTAGGTTTCCCGCGATATCGAGGGGGTTGGTCACGCCGTCAGCGACTATGTCCTCTGTGGAACGTACCACTGCCCGATGGGACAACGATATAATAGTACAGGGGTAGGGAGATGGGGTTGCATACAGTGGGGCATAAAAGTATTCGTACACCCTTGAAAACGGAACAATTTTTTTTAAAATGCTCCAAATGACTTTAGTTCTTTTGTGAAGTTAGAAACATTAGTTTACTAAATGATGTGTAAAAAGAAGTTGAAAAAATTCCGAATCGCGAAGAAAATAGTAAAGGTTGCTTTTTATAATTTTTTTATTTGAGACTGTAAGGAGAATTTAATAAATACATATCGAAGATTTGTGTTAGTTATGTACATGTTACTTTCTGGCCGATGCTCGATATATTGATTTGAAAATGGAAGCGTGCACAGGCAGGGTAGTTGGGATACTTGGATTCTGTCTGAAAAATGTCTGTTAAGATATTGAGTAGAAGTTAATTGAAACGGAGTAGTTAGGGATGGTAGATGGGGCTATTAAAACAGAAGTCCTTTAATAAATAGTTATATTAAAATAATAGCTATATTAAAATAATAGCTGTAGATAAAAAACTGTCGATCAGACTCCACCATATGTCTGAATATTCGTGGGACGGATGTACGATAATCGCGAAGTTGTCCTTGATCCCTTTCCGGGGTTTTACGATCCCGTGAAAGTCGATATCCCCCGGACCCGTGTCGTACACCTAAGAATGTTGTTTACGACTTCCTCGAGGCGCCGTAATTCACCGATGCTCCCGAATGTACGGACGTATCCTCCCGAAATCGATTTTTCGTGATGGCGGAACACGTAATAGCGAGGACACCGTTCGAATTTCGCGCCCCTAGAGTATTGTGTTCTGTGTGCGATTCGTCGATTTGAAATTTCGCGTAGAAAAACACTGAAGGAAATCAATAAGAGAAAATGGGAGGCTTGAATATTTAAAAGACGGTTCTGAGCAGATTTTCCTAAGACCGTTTTAAAACGTCAGACGAGAAAGGGACGAAGTTGGTGTGATATCGAGAACGTAGGGGATAGCCTTGAATGTATTTGCTCCTAATTAGGGTAAATCGTTGGACCTTGAATGAACAGAGAATTTCTTGTTTCAGCTGAATGAGGCTCATGGAACCCTTGGGTGTTGCCCAGGACGTGGTGGAGACGGGCGCGTTGAAACGATGGTCCGACTTCCCCGTCCAACATAGGTTCACAGACTACTCGAACTCGATCGGAGAACCGTCGCATCACACCATCAGCCCATTTCCATGCAGGCCGGCGCTCAACAACAAGCTTGCGCTATGGTAAAGTTATAATGGCCATATAAATAACTGAACTTAATCGTTAAATGGGTATGTATTTTATTCGTGGTTCCGAGTTTCATAACGACGCTATCCGTTTCAGGACTGGAGACATTTCGATTTTGCAAGTGGACGCGGTGGTGAACCCAACCAGCGAAACCATGGACGACAACAGTCCTATGTGCCAAAGAATATTTGCTCGGGCTGGTTCGCCGCTTAAGATGGAGATATTTAATGAAGTGAAAGGTATAAAGAACTGCTGCTTTCTTCTTCTTTTTTTTAAACATAGCTTATAAGGTTCGTGTAAATTAATTGGCGAACGTTTGATGAATATTAAAGTAAGAGACAAGTGTTAATTGGATTTTATAAATCTCCCCTTTATTCTGCTTTACAGATGCTTTGAACTTTATGTGTCGTACCTACACGTATACGTGGAATATGTAATGCGTTCTTAAAATATTGTATTAAGTAAAGAATATGATTTTTAGAGTGCAAAACTGGCGAAGTGAGAGTAACACAGGGACACGGATTACCGGCACGTTTTATTATCCACACCGTTGGACCAGTATACAATGTGAAGTACCAGACGGCAGCTCAAAATACACTGCACTGTTGCTACAGGTGAACCGTTCGTTGAAAAGTATGTAAGTCGTGTCACGAAAGGTCTAACATAAAATTCTTCGTTGTCATAGAAATGTCTTGCAAAAAGCTAGGGAGCTTGGATTACGTACGATCGCGTTGCCGGTAATTAATTCGGTGCGAAGAAATTATCCTCCTGACGCGGGAGCGCACATTGCCCTAAGTAAGTTAATATTATTCTAGATTTACGTAACGAAATTAATTAATACCGACTAATCAATATTTATATACGTGTTGTCCACGCCAACAGGAACGATAAGAAGATTTCTGGAGCAGTACGGTGATTCCGTTACGTGCGTTGTGTTCGTCCTGGAGCCATGCGATCTTGGTATCTACGAGGTCCTTCTTCCACTCTATTTCCCAAGAAACTTAGCAGAGCAAGACAACGCCTGTTGGCAGTTACCGAACGACATCGGTGGCATGGACGGAGAACCCCTGCTTCCTGATCGACAAATCAGAATTATCGACAATCCTCAACACGCTTTACATGGTAGTAATAGAAATTGCAATTGACAAGTATCTATTCGTTTTAATTAAAACGTAACGATATAAAACACGTCTGAACTTTCACGATGTCCTTGGTTACAGGGGACGAGAGCGTAGAATTATCTGCGCAACTAGAAACATCCGTGAACATCGGTGAACACGCGTTTGCACAGATGCAGGGCGATTTGGATCGACAGAGACTTCTGGGTGAGAGGCCACCTGCCGATCCTCTCGCGGACATCATGCTGAAGCAAATGCAACAAAAAGAAAGGTATCGTTTTTTAACATAGTTTTTGGAAAAATTCAATGTTAATCTTGAAACAAATTAGACGTCGTCTAACAGCCTGATAAACTGTACTTGATCGTCACGATCGATTATTTATTTATTCAGATATGGCTTTCCGTATATATTTGCCCAAGGTAACTGGTATTTTGTAAAGTACACAAAATTTCATTCATATGATGGCATCGGTGCCATTTGGTACGAGATCAATGTTTTTGCGCGTCACATCGGCTATTTCTGACTATTCAAACAGAAACAGCGTTATTTCTGTCGGCCAACGTGTCCACTGGGATTTATGCATCGTTTCTGTAGCGAAGGACACCGCATATTAATATTTCTTGATAGATATAACGTGTATCTCAAGTGGGAAAAGAAATCGAGTTTATTTAAAGATTTCCAGTGATTTTATGGCCGACCGAATGTCCTCCGTTTTCCATGACATTTCCGTTCTTCGGCTTCCTCGCTGTCCCTCTCGCTTTGTCCCGAGCGTTCATTTACCGGCAATTTTCTGCAATTTTCCATTTACCGATCCAAGATTTCTTCTATACCAACGTTCGCTGCGGGAACATGTTTCGTTCGGCTAGTTCTGCCATTGATAAAGCCGGTCTTATAATGGTAAGCGTGAATCGTCGAATATTACAGATTACTACAATCGTACTATGCGCACACTCGCGTGTATCACGCTCGTAGGCGCTCGATTAATCAGTTACGCTACGTATGTGCACATGCTTATCAATATGATCGAGGAGTTTTCGCACGCGAGATGCATAATTTCTACTTTAGCAAACACGAATCGTTTATTTCATTAATCTTTTAAACCCTTTCTATGTAATATTATTAAAAAACTATAATTCCGCTTTTGTTAAAGTTAAATTACGAGATTCAATTATTCTCATTCGTTGCGATTATCTTGGAAAGCGCATTATAAATTAAAATCAGCTCGAGTGTTTGTTTCATTAATATTGTTACATCGTTTATGAAGGTGAAATTTAAGTAATTTCTTTATTCCAATTGAATTTCAATTATGAATTCAGTTATGAAGTGTGTGATCGTTATTTGGATAAATTATTCTATTGTTCACGAAGACCGACTGCTTTAAGAACTGCTTTTTGATTTGTTTCTGTTTTTTTTTTCTTTTCATAAGCTACGAATCTAGTAAGTAATCATAATATGACCTCGTACTTAATACCTACTGTATTAATCATGTTTTTCTAGTTATCTTATTTTCCTTCAACTTATTCACCGTATACTTACTGTATTAAACATGTTTTTCTAATTATCTCGTTCTCCTTCAACTTACACGACTTTCCATAAGCAGAGCTCTCAAGTACAGTGTATACGAGCCATTATTAATTGCTAAATTTTGATGTTAACATTGCATATTTTTTCCGTCTCACAAAATTCAAATAGTCGCATAACTAACCAAAGCACGACAATTATTCGAAGAAATGTGACATTCAGCTGACAAATTTCATATCATTACGATTCTCTACTAGACTCTAACTCAGCCGCTAGAATTCACCAGTTTGTTAATCAATTTATGCCCACCAGTATTAACTCACCAATTTAAGTTCAACATAGCACAATTCATCCCCGCGAACCTACACCATTTATTACAACTGAAAAGGGGGACATCGATCTTCCTCCCGATCAATGAGCATACCTATCCTATTCATTAAGAAACCGTCTGCCTTTATATAGACCGTGTTCCTCGATAATGTCACCGATCGAAAACCAGCCTTGTAACCTTTCGGTCCTTGTGTGTAAAGCGACACCAAGAATAGTTTCACGAAGATAAGAATAAAACGAAACAATTCTAGTCGCGAACAAAAAACAAAAATACAGTTAATATACTAGTTAACAAAGCCTCGGATAACATTTTCGCTAAGGAAAAAGTTGTTTCAAATCAATTCAGGAACCCCCTATTTCCGGGAGTCGAAGCTATTTTGGGACACCCTGTATATCGTATCGGTGTAGTACCCTTGTTTAATAACACCAGTTGTGTGCCAATAGCACACGTGCAAAAGAGGAGGCTCTTTGCGTCATCGGAGCAAATCACGCGGACGATCGTGATCGTGCCCCGCTAAACAAGATAAGTTCCACGGTTTTACGAAGATTCGTGACAATGTCGTTTTATCAGGAATCGAAAGGCCGAACCACGCGCGCGAGATTTAGCCGCCTGAGATTTGATGATTTGACGTTTTACGCAGGTTCCAATTAAAAGAAAAGTGCGCACGAGCGTGTTGGATCGAAAAACTACCGATCCCCCGGTTGAAATCATAAACGTATAATACATAGAATACTTAACAAATATTAGAAAAAGGTAGCATGCTTTAGGTCACCATTCTACCTTCGTTTGACATTCATACCTTTGAAATGAAAATTCCCTCTACTTCTCTGTTTATTTCTTTTTTATTATCGTACTTAATAAAACTTCTTTGTCAAGAACAAAATGGTGGCCATTTAAAGAACATAATCTACCAAACTAATGACAAATAATTTCTAAAAAGTATATTTATTGTTTATGAAAGCATAAATGTGAATTTTTAATACATATTCGGGGAACAACTTGTTAGTTTTTCTCTTTTTTTTTTTTTGCGAAACGTGTTCACGCGTCACTCACGCTGATTGCACATCGTTTATTTTACGCGAAACAATCGGCGCCGGCAAACATTAGTTTAGACATCCGCTGACGACGAAACACACTTGGCGCCGTTGACGTTCGTTTTTCGTAATATTTCCGCACGACCGACTGTATTTTTAAATTGTTTCCGGCGGCGACACACCGTGTGGATGCAAGGTGTTCGGTCGGTTCCGCGCGATCGAACGATCGATCTTGTCGACCGACATCGTTCGGTATTTCGATGAAATTTATGAGTAACGGTCGCTGTTGGATCGAATTTTACTGTCGAAAAACGCCCGAACAGGATTGAATACTATCGGTTAATGCTCTATTGATCCTATTCTACATTAATATACCCGAGCATAAATTACCGTTCGTTGTTTTGTATGGGAATCGATTCGTCTGGAATCAATATACATTAATTTTGATTATTTAAACGGTATCGTGAGAGTCGAATTTCCATAGATTTCACCGTGTTACCGTTCCAGCGAAATGAAAATAGGGCGCTCGATTTCCGGGAACCCGTAAATGCGCTGTGAAATTCAGCTAGAAGCTCTGTATACGATGCGATTAATCATCGATGACGTGACGGAAACTATATTCGACTTTCCTTGAATGAATATTTTCGACTTCCACCGGAAGCCGGAACTAAAATGTTGCCAGCACCTCGAGAATCGTAGGTCGTAACACGCATGTTTAACGAGCCTAGCATTCCTTTTGATTCATAATTATAATATTAGTAGATGGTTCCTAGGAAATTACGTTGATCGGCACAAATAAAACCTCATTCAGAATCAGTGAGGATATATTAGGCCTGTTCGAACGTTTTCAGACATTTCCATTGACATTTATTCATCGGTTACTGTCATGTCACACACGTGTGACCGATATATCTCCCGACCTGAAGCTAAAAAATATTATTACGGGGAAATATACTGAATGATGTAGAGTTGCTTAAGGTTCAGGGGCTTTGAGAAGGTCGAAAAGGTAATTTGAATGCTGGCCCGAGATGGAACGTCTTAACGAGATGATGGAGAATTCATACGCAGAAGACATTGACGAGTTGCCAGAAGATGAATTAAATTCGTACAGAATGGAAGCCACTACTCTCCAGACTGAAATTTTCGGTGTACCAATCGATAATTCACTATTGTTCGCTTAAACGTGAAGCCATCATTTTCTTGCGAATTCCTTGACATCTACAGTTTTCAGAATTACTTTACTGTTACTAGTTTCTCAGAAACAAAAGGAATTCTGTACCAATTGCAAATATACATTGACTCTAAGATGTTGAATATTAACACCTGCAGAATGGTATTTCACTTGGATTCGAAAAAACGAATACTGTTCGTATTTATGAATCCCATATTGAAGTCATCAGTGATGACTCATCGCCACGAGTCTAACTGGATGTTATAAGCCAAGGGGTTAAAACCTCAACAACTATATCATCCCAATAATAGCTCTTTGTATTGTGGGATTTAATGAGGAGATGTTAAGTTTGATGTGAATATAATTTAATTAAACACAACACTTTTACAACGATTTGATTATAATAACACAGCACGACAACTCAGAGTAACAACTCGGAATGAATAATTGAAGAATAACGAACAAGAAGAATAAAGACGGCGAATTTACTCGTCTGTACAATCAACAACTGCAATCTTACCACAAATCGAATAAATGACAGAAAAGTGACCTAACTGCTGGAAGTGACTCGAAGTTGTTATTTCGGATCGAAGGATCGAGGTATCGATGAAAATGCTTCATTTTAAATTTCTCGTTTAGATCGTGGCCGGAAACAATTGCCCGTTTAATCGCGGATCCCATTAAAACTGTAATTTCGACAATGTGTTGAAGCTAATCTCCAATCGCAGCCAGAAATTGAGCCACGAATGCGTTACGTGCTCGAATCGTGTCCATGATTTCGCGACCGTGGCCTCGATTAAAATGGATTCAAGGCGGTCCCTCCGGCGAAATAAACCGACTCCGAGGGCACACGCTCCTTTACGTCGAAATCGAGAATTAGGCACGCCTTGATTCGCAAGAAAAAGAGTTATCGAACGGTTTCCCTCGAATCCGTCTATTTTCTCGTCTACGGTCGAACGAAATTTCTTCTAAAGCTGACATTCAATGAACGTAATCGCCCGTGATTGGTCCCACGCGATAGGAATACTTCATCGCTTTCGAGTGGTAATTGTTTCTCATAGTAAGGTAAACGCACCAATGGATGAACACTTAACAGATTTCGTAACTATTCAAGCCGAATTTTAAATTATATTAATAGTAATACATATTTCGCACATGAAACATTAAATTTTTTAATATCTACATATTTCTTATAACATATAGATTTCAATTTTAAAAATTGGAAAAATATAATTAATTGAAAGAAAAAGAAAAAATATAGATTTCATCGGTGATTGAACCTTACCAGTAAATGAACATTTCTAACCAATGGCGCGAAAATTTTTTGAATACGAAACAAGGTATTGAAAATAATAAATATTTAATCATTTGCATATTTCAAAAAAATACACCGAATAACGTTTCACGACATTCACCTACATTTCCATATCTTTTTAATGCCCGAATCAAAAAGGCAAATACACTTTACCGAACGCAATGACGGAAATCCAGCGTGATCGCTGACGAACAATTTCCAAACGATACGGCGACGACGAACTTCGTTAAGCTGTCCCGACAAACATTCCACGCGTCAAGATATTAGTTCGCTAAATCGCAAAATCAACAAAGAGTCATTTCTATTCGTCCAAATACGTTCAGTACCTGATACACTATCTCCAGTCTTCGTTTTGCAACGAATTTCACACCGTAAAAAAGAAAAAGGAGGAGTTTGGCCATGACTTGATACTTCTATGAAAGTATCAATGGACATTTGATACTTCACGAAAATATTAACACCATTACTACAGCAACTAAGTAAAAATTCTTATATACATAAAATACTTGAAACATTCCATTTATCCTTCACGGTATCGAGGCTTATTACCTCGCTATAGAATTGATACCGACTGGCATCGACTCCACGAGGCATCAGTATTAAAAGTTGTTATAGAATGTACAAAATTTCGTTGCCTTTCGATACTTCCCACTGAGTACTTAGGTATCGAGTACTTTTGAGTATCATCGATGTGTATCATGTCATCACTAGTACTCGCTCAAAAATACCCCCGATATCGATTCTTCTATACCACGATCAGGACACAATATTCTCCCTAAATAATCGACGCCTCGGAATAGTACATAATATTAATTCCACTCCCACATAAACTGATTCGCAAAATTTCCTTCTACAAAAAATTCATACATGTTCGCTCAAAAATACCCCCCCTGATATCAATTTTTTAACGACACAGTCGGCACGATATTCTCCCAATTAGTCGACGCCTCAGAATGGTACATAATATTAATTCCACCCCAACATGGATCGATTCGCAAAACTTCCTTCTACAAAAAATTCATACATGTTCGCTCAAAAATACCCCCCGATATCAATTTTTCAATGACACAGTTGGCACGATATTCTCCCAATTAGTCGACGCCTCAGAGTTGTACATAATATTAATTCCACTCCAACATGGATCGATTGACAAAATTTCCTTCTACATAAACTCACATCTGGTTCGCTCTAAAATACCCCTGATATCGATTCTTTGTACGACTCGGTCGATACACGATATATCCCCGCAATTAGTCGACGCCTCGGAATCGTACGTACGTAATAACCTGCCCCGGCGAATCGCGGCCCCTCCCGCTCCCTCCACCCCTCGCCGTCGTCGTCGCCGGGACGCTTTTTACTCATCGAACACGCCAGTACCCTAAGCCGAGCAGGCGCCGTGACGCAGCCGGAGAGCGGAGGCGAGAGCGCGACCCACGAAGACACGACGCGTCCGCCTTCAATAGTACCCCGTCTTCCATCGTTACCGGTGTCGGCTCAGTGTGTTTGCGGCTGCTCGCGAAGTCTCGTCTCGCGTCGTGATCCTCCTCTACCGTGCACTCGTGCATCATACACGGAGGTGTCTGGATCATCTGTCATTCCGAAACGAGATTCGGTGTCCACCACGGAACAAATTGACAATTCGTCCTCCATTCGTTTCGTCGTGTTATCTTCGAACCGTGCGTATATTCGTTCAGTGATATTACATTCTGGCCCGGTGTTTCTGCCTGTGCGATCCTTGATCGAAGACGACTGGACAAAATTATTCGGTCTACTTTGTTCCGTGTGTTATTTTATCGGTCATCGATGAAGACCATTCGGTTGTCTGCTGGAAGAAGATATTACTAGAGATATCTGTAGAATTCAGTGAGACCGATTGGACGACGTCCCGTTTTCAATAGGGGTGCACACAACGACAGAATGGTCATGATCGACATGGTGGATGTGATCGAAGACGAGGACCGGTGCGTATGTTCCTTTCAATTGTACTCGTGTTCAGTCTGTGTATTTTTGTGTATCTTTTATCTGGTATCTGAGAGATCCGAGGTATCTGGTCGTTGGATTCTCTTGTACACGGGTTACGTAAATGTTCCAGCGATTTTCACCGCGGAACCAGTCGTGTGTGACCGTTAGAGGTAACTCGTTCGTCGCCCGAGAATTTTCGTTTTTTTTTTTTTTGGCAACGGGCACCAATGGATTCGCCGGGCGGTGGTGTCTTGAAACGGGGGTGGTTTGAAGGTGGAGGTTAAGCCCCTGAGCGTTTCTCGATACACGGGAATATATATATATATATATATATATTGTTTTTGGTCCAACGCCCAGTTTTGTTTTTCCCCCTTCGCCGCCGCTGCTGATTTGGTAACGGTCCAAGAAACCGATCTTTTAGGGCCGGTTTTTTCTGCTGATCGATGCACTTTCGGTTTATATGCGCCACGTACGCGAGACACTCTACTATATAGGATATGTTATGGGCTGTTTCGGTGAATTATTGGGGTTGAATTCGTGAATAAATTCTATCTTTGTTTGTCGAGTATGTTTCTTTCTTTCTCGTTTTATTTATTAGTTTCTTTTCTATCTCTTTTCCAAGGTAAGGTGCAGTTAACAATTAGCCTTATAATGCATTGATTATTCTATTCATAAATGATCACCTACTGGCCTGACACGTGAGTAACTTCCATTGCATATGGAGGTAACATATGTTCCATAGAAAATCGTGCGATCTATTCCAGGAAAACCAACAAACAATTCAAAACTATTGATTAACGATAAACATAAAATAACGATAAAGGTATTTTCTGCGTTTATTATTAATGAGCAGTTTTGCATTGTTTGTTGGTTTTTCTGAAATACGTCGCACGATTCTCATTATGTTACCTCTATATTTAATGGTAGTTACTCGTTTATCAGGGTAGTAGGTAACCATTTATAAATAAAATATTCAGTGCATTATAAGGTTAATGTATTGCTAATAGAGCTTATCGAATAACGTCATTGTTTTTATGTATCTGAATATTCCTACCTGGAATATTTTTAATTTTGTTGAGACACCGCAAAGTTGCTATGCGTTTGCAACTAAAATCGTGTGGTCGTTTCGCTGGCACCGAGTGCCTAAAACTCAGAGTAGTAAAAACTTTCATGAAGGTCAACGAGGTCTTTAGTTTACTCGAAACTTCTAAGAACCCCCTTAATGAGGGCTACAATTCATTCGTTAGCATTTCACCAGCTGTTTTAATAATTATTAATGTTCCTTTTATTATTCTGAATATTAGTAACTGTACTATTATTAATATTTCTCTTGGTCAGTTTGCATAACAATCCGCTCGTCAACGTGAGAATTTCGTGTTACAATGTCATTGAAAAGATAATCACGACCGCGAGCACGGATATTAATTAAAGAAACGTCTACGTATCTCGGAGAAATACATCGTCAATTGAAACTTCAGTTTCGCTGAGTCGTCAGTTTTGCATTTCGTCAAACGAATTTATGTCATACTTATATGAAGAGGTTCTTTCGCCCTTGTGCTTATTTTTTTTATTTCGAGGAAGAGAACGAAGCGAGCTAATTTTAAAACTAACCCATTTATAGACATTCCACCACAAATACTGTTTCCGTTGACATTTGTAAACTTTTCACTGTTATTAGCTACACTTTCTGTGCATATTTATGACACATATGAAAGTGAACGGAAAACTTTCATGATACGATCTCGACGTTCAGTTTACTGAGTTCGAGCTATCTCGTGACCCTCGACGCAATGCATTTGAGTGTATGAAAGCGATGATTCAGACGAAAGTCACTTATAAGTTACGCAACATTTTTAAATTTACTTCATCCACAAACAACATTTTCACTGAAGATTATCGCATATAACGTTCAAAGTAAGTGTTCAAAACAGTAAGGAATCATGCAGAAAGATCGAAACAGGCGCTAGAAGTTTAACAAATCGATATATTTTCAGTACGATTCTATAATCTAGATTTCTGTTATTTCCTCAAATTTTCTAGGAATCATTCGTCGTATCGACTGACAGAGCGACTGTAACATACATGCGATCCTCTAATCGTTTCGAGCGGTGTGTAATCGTCTGGTAATCGTTAGGTCATCCTATAAGTTGTGCTACCTTTTCTCAGAACTGAATTTAAAACAATACAATTCGACGTGGTCGTCACTTGTCTGCTTGGTATAAGTAGTATCTTAATAGTGACAAAGGAATTAATGAAATTGCAAGAGTAATATGATGAGACTGTTAGAGTAAATCAGTACCTAAAGAAACTTCAAGAAATCTCGAGTAGATCTTAACCTTCAAGGACACGGACATTTTTTCGTAATTCTAAAAGGCTTTTCGTTTATCTATCAACTTAATAATTTTCTATTTTTAATAGTACATAATTAGGATGAAGGAAAACATTTGTCGAATAAAAAAATGTAGAAAAATGAGAGATTTCTCCGTACCGGTAGGATGCAGTATACGCAACCCCTATCCTTAAGGGTTAATGAGAACTCTGGTGCTCGAGAAGCACTGTGGAACTACACGAAGACATTCCACGCGTTATTACGTTCATCGGTAAATATCGAAGAATCGACGCAAACGTTGAAAATACATCAAACACCGATTACCGTCAAAACAAGTTGTTTACTCTTGTTAACATAGCGACAAAAAAACCGCAATACTTATTACTTAATCAAATCAAGGAACAGCACGGAAGCATCTCGCGAAGGATAAGCGTCAGCAAATTATACATTATTACAGCTCAACGAATCCGATATCTCGGATATAATGAGTCGACGGTGTCGACGAGTAGGCTCGATCGGAGAAATAAATAACGTCGCGTGCGGTTAACGAGTGCGTATCGCCTTCTTGTGCGGTCAGTGTTGCTGGCCTTGGGGGAAGTTCTCGCAAGCGGGCGGGCGGTTGGAGGGGCAGGAAAAGTTAAAAATGCCGACGGAAAGTCGATACCGTGGAGATACGTGCTTTCAACGGCCGGTGAAAATCTGTTTCTTTAACAGTCCACCGCCCACAGCGCGTCTGGTGAAGAAAGTTTGGTGGATACGAATTCAAATTTCAGATTTTTATGATTCATTTGTACATATTTCAACGGATGAATCCGCTCACTACATCTTCTTGATGTCTTGTACACAATTTTTTTTCATAAAAATAAGAACCAATCGTCATTTTAAGACTATTCTACACATTTTTAAAAATATTTTTACCTTCTTTTTTATAAACAGTATGTTTGCTCGTGACAAATGAGAGCATTAGTGGTCACAGTAACACGGTTTTTCTAATGTTTGGATGTCATTTAGGAAAGGTTCGTACTGCTGATCATCAACAAATAGTCCAAGTATTGTCGCTAAAGTGATAATGTAAGCGACAACTGTAGTGGACAAATGCAGTTAGCGTTTTAAATCATTAGAGTTACAGTGTTACAAAATATTATTGTATTACGTCATACAAAATTGTTCTTGCTTTTCCTACTATGGAAATTTTTCGTGGCGTGCACACACGATATCTGCTCTCATTGATTTTATGGGGGTGGGGGCCGAATATATTCATTGGCGTGTCTTCGCCACGCCGGACCGAATACTTTTGTCACGTGTCTGTGGAAACCACGAGAGAGGGGGGGGGGGCGTAAACGGTCGATTCGGAAACGTCGCGTCGTGGTGAATGTTTGCACCAAAATTCGCGTGCTCGCACGAAATCATTCATGGTACTCGATATCATTGATGTATACGAGGAGGAATGCTTTTTTCTCCAGATTAGCTTCTCTTCAAGGAATTCAGCAGTTTATCGTTTTAAGATAAACAGTATCTGACCAAAAAATTAGGGCGACCCGTAAGTTTTCATTATCACGAAAAATTTGGAGAATTATAGAAGTCCATAATTTATTGGCCGGGGACTGTAGATATTTATGGATTAACGTGAAACAAACTGGAATCGAACAGAAATTTGCATCGCTGTATCAAGGGTCCTTGTTGGTTCTGAGTGAGATGAAAGGATCATTAAACTTTACTAAACCGTTGTTGCTGTCAGTTACTTGTAGGCAGTCAGGTGTGATGCAAGCGCATCAACATCCGCAGTTTAGTTATGTCATAGATAGACCATTTTGGTACCGAATATCTTCTGAAGCGTAATTGTTTGACAGATGGCAATGTATAGTAATTTTATAATGTGAAAAGGTCATGCCTTTCAGGTGATATAACAAATAATTACTGATACATAATGCATTGTTAATTCGTAGGGAGTGAACAAAAGGACATTTAAAAAATATTTTGAGATAAGTTATGGGTCACTATTTGTTATCGTTCAATAAGAGTTTTAAATCGTAAATTGTACTTCCTCTGACTCGAACGATCCTATTCTACTGCACTATATAAGCAAGAATTGATTTGATTATAGCGTTAAGTCGTAATCTTTGTTTCGCCTGACTCGGACGATCCTATTCTACTTCAATATTACGGTATAGTTATCCACAAGAATCCAATAAGCCAGGGCTAATGGGATATTTTCTTTGCAGTATCTTACTCGGTTGGTACGTCCTCTATCATTTGATGGGAATTTGTATAACCCGTAACCCGAACCGAATTCTACTTCAACATATTCGACGTACATTTGTTGCGAGTATGTTATATGTATAATCCAGTCTTACGTAATCCAGTCAGAATATTTAATTGTTATCTTCATTTGCTTGTTGTATTAACGAGAGACAGTCTCGTAACGAATTGTTCCACCCGATTCTCTTACACTATCTGATAAAAGAGTCGGTAACAAGTGAACCTTCGTTAGACTGATTGGAACGGTTCTATTCTACTCTGCTTCTGTTTGTATTCTATCTTGTAGCCTCCAATTGAACTGAATTAACAAGACAGTTCGTTAACGACAGCACACAATTCGTTTTAAAATAAAACGGAATAGCATCAATTCGACAAAACTTACGAAAAACGTAATCTATATTTGTTTAACCTCGAACGTTTCCAGGAAGTTGACACATTTCCAATGGTCGTGACAGTGTAATCAACAATTTATCGAACACGCTTCGAAGACATTGTATCGTTTATGTTTCTGTTTTAAAACGTAAATTTTATTGGTCTGACTGGGACGATCTTATACTACTTTAGCCACTCTAAATACTTATATTCCAGCAGAGTTAGGCAAAATATAATCTACTTAATAAAATAAATAATATAAACGTAATGTATAATTAATAAAATGAATAATGTAATTAATAAGAACAATAAAAGAAATGTAATCCAGCCATGAATCAAATCTACTATATACCAAATCTTTGTCACGAATCACTTGCAGCTACAATCATTCGTGATTCATTACAAGAAAATCAAACGAAACATGCTCAATACTAACACATAGTTAATAGTATAAGTAATGTACTTAATAATCCAATACTGAGAAATTGGGAACTATTATTAAGATCAACGCTATTCCTGTGTTTCAGGTACGAAAGGCTCCTCAGACGAGCAAAGACGGAGGATCTGTCGGAAGTTTCCGGGATCGGTTGCCTCTATCAAAGTGGGGTCGATCGCCAGGGTCGACCGGTCGTTGTTTTCGTCGGAAAATGGTTCCCCGCCACCAAGATCAACCTGGACAAGGTAAGATTACGACTTATCCTCGCTACAAAGCGGGAATCTCCAACAATTATTGCGCACGGTTTCGAGCTACCTGTCTGAGAATTCGATTACACTGACAGTCTAATACTTGCTGACGTAGTATTTCAATGGACCAGGCCGCAGTGAGATAACCGAGTACAAATATCGAACATTCGTGCAGTCCTGTAAAGGATACGCAGATCATGCATAAAGTCATCAAATATTAACTCGTTCGCTACCAGCACATTATTCCGAAAATGTTCGTCACAGACTTTGCTAGATTTTCAGCAATCTATTCCATGGAATATCTCAATGGAAAATGCACAAAGCAGAACCTAACCCAGAACGAATATACACGCGTTTTAGATAAGTCTTCACAATCGACTTTCTCGAGAAAGCTCAGAAATATTTTTTCCTACACTTTTAATCTATTTTTTCATATAATCATATCCTGCCCGTTTGTGCTACTTATGCATGACCGATTCCGGAAAATCGAACATACTCTGTATTAAACCGTTTCTAAATTTACTTTCACAATTTTTTATGTTCCTGTATAAAACAGCACTTGGTATATTACAGGAAGGGAAAACTAAGAGTTTCGGAAAAGTATAAAAGTAAAATTATCTATGTTTATTTGGTTTTGAAATTGAATATTTTGGTTTATAGCCTATAGGGGTCTGTAAAATACAATGAAGGATAAGACTTTCTTCAGATCCAAAGAGTTATCTATTTTATCCTTAGCCCAATTTGATACTTATAAGAAGAAAGAAATTCCTACATTTGATCTTGTCTTTATGAATTACTTTAAAAAATATCATTTTGTATAAAAATTCGCAGTCTAGTGAAGACACGTACTACCTTGAGCATCTGGAATGTCTAGTCACATTAAATGAATCACCCTCCGGAACAATTTCAATAATTAAATAGGTTTCATATTTCAAGTAAATATCGTTCGTTTCTCGTTTTTCTGTGATCGGAGTAGAGTCGAACGTTGCATTGTCGATAGCAGGAGCAGGCATCGTGGTAAACGCTCGCGATAAAAGAAAGGCGTCGAGTTCGAGGGACGCGAGCGTGCTTCGAAATCGATACGCAAGTGCGTCTGCGGTTCTCGGTCGATTGTACTCGCCTCTTCTATTATGGGCTGACGTGTTCAGCGGTTCTTCGCAAGCCGATCGATCCGTTTAGCATACCCACGAACGGACGGAGAGAAAATTGGCTACGGTTTTCACGAAAGAGAATTCGTAACCGTGTCTTAGAATCCGAGCATCGCCCAATGTCCATCCGTGTCATATTTAAAGAGTCGTGGTACTGGTGAATCGAGTTCATCGATAAATTTATCGAACAATCAGGAATAATTGAGGGCAAAAAGGAGAACGACGTTTCGTTAAACGTGGACTCGTTCGGCTGGTAATGAGAAACTCTTATAAATAATTAACGACCTGACATCCGAGGAGCTTAAAGGGAACGTTCACCTGCAGTCGAAGCGTTAATTTATGATTGATTTGTCACATTGTTCACTTTTTATACTATATTAGAATGATTCATAAATAACACGTCACCGACACTGCGGAGTGTATTAATAATTGTGAATCATATTGATGTATGCTTCCTTTTAAATAACTGCACCAGGATACGTTTTGTTTCAATTTTGCGACTAGCGGATTGTAATAAAATTTTGTGGATTTATAGAGTGATTTAAGATGGGAATAATGGTGTGGTTCATTCGAGCCCAGTCGCCTTTAAGGGTACGAAAATTAACCTCGAATTCAAATAGGCACTCCCACATTTTCGAGTTTAACTCTTAAAGTACAAGAGATAGAAAAAAGTGTGTCAAACGAAACATTAATGGTAGAGTAAACACTATAAACTTGCATTAACCAAATTTTTAGAAAAGTTGTTTCTTTAAAATAAAATTTAAAATACTTTTTTTCCAAATTTTTGTAAACTCTCGAAATTTTGATTTCGGACCAATTTCACATCGAGATATCGTGGGCACCGTTTGCACAGTGCAATTTTTAATCAACATGATTAACGCCACGGTGCACGAATATTCAAGCAAAACTTTTTTTCATTTACTTGAATATATAACAAATAAAGGCCAGGAATTATTTTTCACATGCATTCTCTTTTTCAAGGCTTCCGTCCCATAAACCACGAAACACTAAAATAATAGTGCGTGTCGAGTGCATACGAAACGTTATTTATTTACGTCGTGGGATTGATGTCCGAGATACACGCGACAGAATTAATTTCGAGTAGTGCACGTTGACGCGCCTAATGATAAATTCTTCCTGTTCTCGGCTGTTCGGTGGAAACTGTCGTTTCGAGAAATCGCATGCTCCGTGGGCATGGCGAATCGAACGCAGAGTTGGACAGAATTTAATTCGAATAATACACAGTGAAAAGCAGTTTAAACAGTTAATGAAATTAAATAATTGTTCGTCAAATGTCGATTCATTCATAAAGAAGTATTATTTTCCTTATAAAAATTGAAATTTCCACGTTTAAACAATTAAAAATGAAGAAATACTTTTTTTTATCTTTTATTCGATATTCGAAATTTTTTATCTAGACAAGGAGTTTGCCCATCTCTGATCGAAGGGAATAACGTGCAACCTCGAGCGATGAAGCGACGTTTAATACTAGAAGCGGGGAACCACGCGTCGAATTATTCATTCGATCGATCGAATTGTTCGCCGTCGGTGTGTTTATTCGGTGATCCGGCATGTGGGGACTATCGCCGCTTGATCATTCCGTCCAGGGCCCTTTAAACGATCTTCTCGCATCACTGACGCTGCTGCCACCCGACGACACACGGGGCTCGGAATTGAACACGATCCGTGAAAGTTCAGATTTTCGTGATATGCGATGGTTGCCGATACTTTCTTCAGACAATCTACTATTTCGTCTCGAAAGCAAAGGAACGGGATAGATCTGCGAAAATGACGAGAAATAAATACTTGAAGGTCTTACAATTGAAGCAGATCCATGCAAATTGCAGGCACAAATCGATTATAACTGCCATGACAACTTCGAGAAACATTCGGAAGAAATCTGCAAAATTGCAAAAACTCCCGAAAAGTCGATTCAAAAACATTAGACACATTTCATACGTTACGTCCCAATAATATCCATGCTTATTATTATTTGAATTCGCTTAACGAAATGCTTGAAATCGTGGTCGGGAAGGAACCCGGGGGAGCTTGATCGAGGGGTAAAACGATCGCAGATCCCTCTTCAATCGCAAACTCCACAGTTCCAGACGATCCTACTATCCGTAAGTATCGATATCATCTTTGGTCCTCCGACTCTCGGCCCCTCCTGCGCTCTCGTATGCCGGCACCGCCGCTGGCGAATCGATATTTACACGTCCAGAAATAGACCGACCACGGAGAACAACCCTCCGAGCGGAGGGATGATGGCGAGGGGGTTGCAACGTTGTCGTGGCCACGCCGGCTCGCTCTGGAAAAGTTTGTTTTCGTCCCTACGCCGGCATCCTTTCCGCGTCGCCGAGCGGCGTCCTTTAAAAGAAATACCCCGACGTCGTCGACGGAATTACCTACCCCCTTCCACCCCCCATACCACCCTCCACTCCATCCATTGTTCGTCGCGTGCTTTCGACCTCGCCCCGATCAAGTGTCGATTCTCCTTATCGTATTGCTCGACGATCAATGAAAAGCCAATTGTGATAGCGATTATCGGGAACTTTTTATGACGATTTGTTTATTTTTTTAACGATACGTTTAATATTTGCTGGCCGAAATTGAAGTTCCGATTCACACTGGGTGGGGTCACGAATGAAATATTTATATCTACTGTGGGAATTATCGAGTACGCAGTTGCAGGGCATTTCGAATTGTTATTTCGCGATCTTTAATCGATTAAACGTGGAAATTCGGATTTTTAAAATAATGCTCCTTAATGAATGAATGAACACATTAACTGTTTAGAGGTCAGCATGAGGATCTTACGTACTGCTACTTTTCACTCTGAATCATTCGAACAAAATTGTGCTCAAATCTGGTACTAGGACACTAATCGTATATGTATTATAGCAATGTAATTATAGGAGACTAATTAAATATGTATTATTGCAAAATCGAATATGTATGTCACCATGGTATTACAAAATTGCTGTTTTAGCATATAGGGAGAAATGGAGTAAGATGTGTGAGGGGGAGTGACTTCTTAGTGGCGAAGTAGGTCGCTGTCCGAGATTCAAGGACGTACTCGATCATTCTCCTCTGACCTCGCTGGGCCTTGAAAGAGTGTTCTTCGACCCCCATGACAACGTATCAATCCGTTTCTAGATTCCTCGTTTTCATATATCTTTGTCTCTATGTTTCCAGTATGAATTAGTACGTACAAACAGGACAATTAAAAAGAAAATTGATAAATATTGGAAAAGACATCCACGCTTCGATTTCAAATCACCTCGTAACCAACAGAACGATGAACAGACAAAAATCTTCATCCTATACCGGTGTAAAAGCATTTGTTCAAACATCGATTGATAAACCGGATTTTACGATGAACAGACAAAAATCTTCATCCTATACCGGTGTAAAAGCATTTGTTCAAACATCGATTGGTAACCGGATTGGTGTTCAAACATAATCGCGGTGTCTGACTTTCGACTTCGGTCGACCGTTCTAATGCTTCTTGTGATATCACCGACTTAATCGTGTTGCACTCGTCGCGTAACAACCCGTTGGCGTTTCATCAACCGGAGACACGCCGTAAATTCAGCGTGACTTTACCAGTTTCCGCTAGAGTAGGTGTATCTAAAAAAAAATATTTTAACAACACAATGTTTCCATCATGCACAATTTTTCAGTTGTAAACATTCCTTGACGATCGATCGAATAAGTATGCGGTATATCTCGCGTGAATTTGCGTCCCCGACCGCGAAGAAACGCGAGGCGAAACTTCCCAGCGAGATCGGACGGAAAGTGCAACGAATTCCAAATTAGCCTCTATTAGCGTTCATTTCCGGCGGCGTGCTAATTTTACGCGGAGAGCCTTGAAGCCAGATTAAAAATTACAACCATGTGTGTCGTAGATCGTCGAGAATACAGAGTGAGTCAATAAGAATTACTATCTAAAATAACTCATTACCTATTACAGCGGACTCTTACGATATTGCCGCTTGGCATATTGCCACACGAGGCACTTGCCTTGTACATGTACTTTCACGCGCATAAATTCGCTTTCCCACCACGTTGCGTACGCCGTTGCCACGAAGGGGGCTCTCAACACATTGCCGTTCCCGAGAATTTTTCTCTCCTATAACTCTGGCCGCGATAATATCGTAAGAATCCACTGTAGTTATATCAAAAAGCGTTTCAATGAATTATATAGTATTTTATGGGACACATCGGACAGATACAATTTGATTTCCTTATATCTTATTTTTTTTTTTAAATATCAAGGTGACCTTGAGTCTTTTTCAAACACCATCATGCTATAGGTCGTTGATTTCGTCTTTTTATTGGGAATAACGTGGTATTAATAAAAAGATGCATGGATCTTGAAAATATTCCAGATTACCTGGACATCTAAAAAAAAATCAGATTGTACTCATCCAATGCATCCCCTAAAATGCTGCATTATTTATTAATAGGTTTTTTGATACAATCAATACTTAATGAGTTATTTTAGTTAGTACTCACCCTGTATTTATGCACATGATACTACACGTGTATCTACTATTTACGCGGCGAGTTTCGGGAAAATAGGCGTGTTGGGTCCAAGTTTATTCCCTTTCTGGCCTGAGAACGATGCAGCAGCAGCCACTTCTCGGCCAAGATGAGCGATAATTAAACGACCGGGCCCGAGAGATAATGAGATTTCAGGGCCGCGATACAGATAACGACCGCTTTAAGGCTACGTCACGCGAACTTAATTTTCTGCCCCCGTTTCAAATCATTGATATTCAATTTTCGCCTTTGATAAGGCCGAAACTCGTTAGCTCTCTTCGGAGGGAACCAAGGAATTCTTACGTCTTCGGGAAAGATCTGTTTTGTTTTTAAGAAAATTCGGTGTTATGATTGATTAACTTGTTGCTTGTGTTCATAGTGAAAAGCATCAGAATCTATGATTGTCATCCTGATTTTTAAACAGTGAATGAAATCAAATAGTTATTTACCAGATGTCTCGTCGTTCAAGAAGAAACATTATCTTATTATAAAAATAGAATTTTCAATATTTAATCGATTAAAAAAGTTCTATTCGTTATTCGAAGGTCTTCATCCATATAATGGAGTACTCAGTTCCACCGACGTGTAAATATACAAAAGTAGCTTCGAATTCGTTGCATACAAAATCAGTTTGCATCGTGTGCATCCGAGGTTAGCATTGTTACGTCACGTCCCGTGAAATATTAAATCCGTGCGAACAACCGTGCAACATTCGCAATACGTAGGTACAATTCTTAATCGAAACAACGAAATCAGGGATGAGTCACTATCCCGTTCTG
Source organism: Dufourea novaeangliae (assembly GCF_001272555.1). NCBI lineage: Eukaryota > Metazoa > Arthropoda > Insecta > Hymenoptera > Halictidae > Dufourea > Dufourea novaeangliae. The sequence goes on along the minus strand of NW_015373997.1, from coordinate 707,987 downwards.
AGTAAAACATGTGTGTGTGTGTATGTGCAAACGCACCAGTAGCGTGTTCGTTCTTTCTTTCCAGCTTCACCTCGAGTTTTTCGTTCAATCAAGCCTTCATTCTTCTACCAATACAAACTGGACTTAAATAGAGTCCGTGCTGACGACGTATCGCCGAGTAAGCTCGACCTCGATCGACAATCGAACGAAATCGTTTTATCATCCGACCATTCCACAAACCTAGTCCCCTTTTGAACCAATCCAAATCACGAACCCGCGTACCAGCCGCTTGTTGAACTTGCAGACTGACAACATTCAGAAAGAAATCGTAACAAAGTCACATGATAGACGTATAATAAACTAGCCCAGTCACCCAAGCTGCAAAGCCAAATTTTGTCCAATGTCTGTTAGAAGGTTATGACTACAAGCATGGAAGTAGCCAAATTATATGTCAGGAGGGAGGGGACGAAAATATTAAAACATCTACTGCCACAGTGAAAAAGGCTGTACGTAGCCAGACACAGTTTATTTTGTTTTTAAAGTCATAAATCATTGAAATTGTATACGTTTTGTTAATAGTTTCAAATTATACTGCAACATTAAATATTAAACAAAAATTTTGTAACTCTAGGAAGGCAGGGGTGCAAGGTCCAATTATTTTCTTCTAGGGTGAAATTAAAACCACTTTAATTCCATACAGAAGTTTCTTTATGTATACCTTCGCAACGTTTATTTCTTATTTCAAACAAAACAGTCTAGGATGACAGTAATTCGATAGGTGGTAAATGAGTCTTTTTACCCTATACTCGTGGTTCCATTGTTTCGAGAGGGCTAACGTCACAAGCAAATGCGCAATGCTCTCTCAGTCGGCACGTTTAATGCCGGCAAACGCGCACTCGTCACTCCGTTTTAATCGATCGCGCCGCCTAGAACCGGAATTAGTTCTGCGGGCCCTCGCCTTCCTGGAGGTCGGAGGTCGAGGAATTTCCACGCGACAAAATCAGGTCGGAGGCCTCTTGCGCGACAGTACGGGAGAGGGGTGGAGGTGGACGATAGAGGAGCGGCTCTAGACAGGCCAAAGTTAAAGCGTGTCGGGGGAAAGGAAAGTCTTTTTACTCGACCGCAAGGCGATATCGATTCGACGAAGTGGGGGGGAGGGGAGATACATCAGAAAATTTCCTATCCCCTACTCTCGCGTCTCTCGTCGTTTCGCAACGTGACGTCAAGACGATCGTACGGGGTATTTTAATCCGGCGGTTGTAGACACTGGCGTAAGCTAGCCCTTCTGCTTGACGATTTTTTTCATGAAAGAACCTCGGAAAGTTTCCTTTATACCTCAGAATTTCGATAGGACTTGTTAGGATCAGTTTTGCTAACCGAATCAGTGGTACAGGGTTTTTTTTATAAGTTTTCAGTAATAAATTTTAATACACCCACCCGATCAGTTTGAGCTACATCACTTTTTAGCCCTTTAATGTACACGTCCAGATTTAACATTGGTCACCCAATAAACAGAATTTGTCCTCGTTAATTAAAATGTCCTAACAAATTATGATTTTTCAAGGTTTCACGAAATATTTGAACCTGTACATGTTTTTCACCTTTCAATTAAAAGTAAAATGTCATGCGTGGTATAAAAAATAGTCTGAGGGATAAATAGAGTGGAATTCTCATAAACTAGAAATTCGTTGGTATAGAGAGTGTCTTGATCGTACAAACGGAGTCGGAACCGTCCAGGATATTGGTGAACGTAGGCAGGGTCCATCCTTGACTGATCAAAGAGACTCGATGGACCAGCCAGCACCGAATAAGCGACATTGGGAACGTTTCCAATTGTGTGAAGGGAATAGAGACAGTCCGTGGAGTTGGTTTAGGTCAGTGAAGTCCGTTCTGCGTCAGACGGGCACCTTGGAGACCGTCGATGCCCAAGACAAGTAGAGTAGGGACCGTTTGTGGTTGGGCAAATAGAACAGAACCGTACGTGGTCAGGCAAGTGGAATAGGAATTTGCGTTACAGACAAGTAGAATAGGACTTTCTCGATCAGACACATAAAATGGATCCTCTTTATGATCAAATAAGTGTTGATTAAGCCCATTTCTGGTCAAATCAGTAGAATAAAGTTTACCTCTTAAGTATACCTCTCGAGGCGATAGTACTGTATGGAAATTAAATTATCGTTGGAGTTCAATTTAAATCAGACGTTACGCGATACGGTTTTATTAATGACGACGTTTTTTCGTTTTGTTTCTGTTTCAGGCATTGCTGTACCTTATACAGTTGCTGGACCCGATTGTCAAAGGGGACTACGTTATCGCCTATTTCCATACGTTAACGACTAGCAACAACTATCCAAGCTTGCACTGGTTACGGGAAGTTTACAACGTGCTTCCTTACAAGTGAGTGTCGTTTAAAAATTGTAGAATTACCGTGTCAGATAATATTATTTCGAGGCATCGGATGATCTATTCATCGTCTTAGTAGTTGATTCCGAATGATATAACACGTGAATAAGGAATCAGGCATAGATGATAATACTCGTTTTTGAAGAAAATTGAAAATTCCCACGTGACAGAGACGACGTCTGTCTTTTCCCCGAACGTTATCAGTGATCTACATCGTCGTAGAATGAAAGGAACCGCGACAGGTGACAACGATCTACACGTCATTTTATCTATGTTATGCGTATAGCAACGTTGTGACCTTCAGAGCGTAGATTTATACGTAGATACCGATAGAACTGATGCAACAGCGATCGCGATTTCAGCCAAACTGGTTCGCTACACAAGTAACGTCTTATCTCGAACGAACGCATCTATTATATAAAGGATTCTATTAAAATTTAATTTATACCATTCGTGTTTCGTTGGTACTATTAAACAATGTTTACCAGCATATGAATTATTTTCTTACAGGTATAAGAAGAACCTGAAACACTTTTACATCATACATCCGACTTTCTGGACCAAGGTGAGTAACGACCACTGATTGTTCGAGAAAACTGTCCCCCGTCGATTGGTCACGAAATGAAACGGATTGAAATTTTATTTTTTCCAATTGTAACGCGCGTACTTCCTGGTCGTGCGATGCGCTGTGTCGATGCAACTGTCGATAACACGCAACGGTTAAGACGCAGATGCATTTCAACTAAACGCCTCGGTTGCATTTCCCACGTTTATGCGCTCACTCAGCGCGCGTGAGATCCTATCAAATCCCTCTGACCTTCCTTCCGGTTCTCTCAGTTGGCAAATGTTTTCGAAATTGTGATTCCCTTTAATTCATCCTTGACCCCCTGCAATTATTATCTTCCGAGTTCCATCTAGTTTATGTTGTCCAAAACCTGTTTCAAATAAACCTTGGACACAGAAAAATCAAAGAGAATCGATAGTAATTAGAGAACAATAAAAGTATATTGAGTGTCTTGATGAATCCGTTCGATGTCTGATCAATTTGCCTCTCACCTGTTATAGATGATGACGTGGTGGTTCACAACGTTCATGGCGCCGGCAATCAAGCAGAAAGTCCACAATCTGCCCGGCGTGGAGTATCTCTACGATGTGATGTCCCCGAATCAGCTGGAAATCCCAGCGTACATCACGGAGTATGACATGACGGTGAGAATTCCGTAGTTTAAAATATATTTCACAACAATTATTTCAACAGACGGGTTCAATGCCAGCTTGTTCCAACCTTCTCCTCTCCTAGATCCCTACATCGCTAAAGAGTATTAGGGGATCGCTAATGCGGGCGGTTCTGTTGCACCCAAAAAGTAGGAGTGCCTATTCGACTTTGAGGTTGGTTTTCGCACCCTTACAGGGCAATTAGGCATGAATTAAACATACCGTTATTCTTGTCTTGAATCACTTTATAAACACACAAAATTCCATTCAAATCTGCGAATCAGCACTCGTGATGTTTCCTTGTAAATGTTACAATTCTATAAATACTAGATGTCTTTAGAATCTTCCTAATCAGCCAAACCTCCAAAGCCAAATTTTCTCCAATGCCTGTTATAAAATTATGGCTACAAGTTTTAGGCAAGATTTCCTACAAACACCTTGCACGCACATTGGCAGCAATTTGGCAACAACATATGGGTCATTCCACGTCAATCTAGACAGAAAATTTTTGATCACCTCTCCGATTTTGTTGAAGTCCTTTTTAGGTATTCTGTGCGGCGTGGAAACACGCAATATTTTTTTTTAGATTTTTAAAATTAATGTATCAAAAAATAAAACGATTAAAGATTGCACAAAATGCTTAAAATTGGAAATCCGCTTACATTCAAACATCAATATCTTCAGTTCTGTTTAGTTTACATACTTTACCTTGAGCTCATTTCAAAGTTCTTGAACCGCACTTTCATTTGGTATACACGAAGTTCAGTAAAAAATTGGCTTGCGTGAAACAATTCCACAAGAACACGGTTTACACTCGAACTCTTCAACAGTGAGAAATTTAACACTTGTCATAACAATAGAATTCCTTTCGTATCTAGCAAAATATTAACGAGAAAGTAAAATCTTGAGAATGAAGTCGTAAAATAATTCGTATGGCAAGGGGTTAATCTTACCAAGCATAGTTAGCTCGCTAACCAGTAAAATCACGGTTAATCGATCCACCATCTGTAGCAGGTTTCGTTAATTAAAACCAACGATCTCTTAACTATTGCAGATAAATGGGATGAGGTATTATCAACCAGAACAGATCCCATCGTCGCCGTCAACGTCCACGTAACTCTCGATCAGGTCTCGGTTCCCATCCAGCGACGCACTAGACATAACGAAGCCAGATCGGCTGTCCAGCGTGATGATAGCACGATTACACTCGCGCGTGTTCCTCGACTGATCGTGCAGTAACGCAGCTTCTCACCGCACCATACGTTCACGCGCGTCGCAACGACGCGAAACACATCCGATAATCCCCCAGTTTCGGCGATGTTTCTTACCAGAAAAAAAAAAGAATCATCGAGGAAACATCGAGGAATTAGCTGCCGCGGTTCGGACGCGATTCCCGCCACGATTCCCCGAAGCGCGGAAACATCTCAATGTCGAAGTGCCTCGCGACATGACGGATCGGACCAACAACTAAGGGAGAGAAAGAAGGGACGTCGTCGTCGTCGTCTTCATCGCCGCCACTATGCAGACGAAACCGATCGTTGAAATATGTTAAAAAAACCACTGCCCCACCCGATCCATTTTCGCTACGTAGACGACGACGTCTCGCAGACAGAAAAGAAAAACACACACATACAAACAAGGTTTTTCGTGAAGAAATTTGGTCCTATTACATGGTGCTGTAAGATCGATATATCTGGATCCACACTTACACAGGCAAAGATAAGGTACAATTGGTAGAAAATAAAAAGAGAGATAGAACGATCGAGGAGGGATCGTGATTCGCTAAAGGCGAACGTACCCGGCTGCCAAACAAAAAAAAAAAAGAATGAACAGGAACACCAATAATCAGTATTCTCGTCGTGTTGTCGTCGTATAATGTTAGGGTTGCTTCGAGGCCCCTCCCAGTTCTTTGTACATAATTAACGCCTGTTCGTCGTTTAGGATCGTGTGGTGATACGAACCGACGGGTGAAACGAGCGACGACGAACCTGGAGTATAGTTCTATTTGATTATCGTAGATCGTATTTTATTATGGTAACGACGTCAACGAATGAGTCGCGCCCGACGGCGCTGGTATTTTCGATACGCGAGAGAGATAGAGAGAGAGAGAGAGAGATGGTCGATGGGTGTGGACTATTCGGTTGAACGGAAGCGGTAGAGAAAGAGAGAGCTGGGTTCCTTCCGTGGCGCTACGACTTCGGTTATTTGCCGTCTAGCTTGGACCAGAAAGTGATGGACAGGTGGCTACCGGTGTCGATGATGAATCGATCCTCGAAGTGGTCCGTCTGGTTCATAGTATCGTTATTATATTTCGAAATTTTTATCAATTTTTGTATCGATTGCTGCACGAACTTGAACGGATGAAAAATGATCTACATGTAACCATGAGGAATGGTAATCATCTACCTAGCCAAACCTGGTCTACCTTTATTTTACTTTACTATCGACGAACTGTTGAATCTGTCCTTGTGCTCTTAACCTGGTTTATTAGTTAGTTTTACTGCTCCCTTCACAGCATTCGATATCGACGAAATCACAAAGGTTAGTCATTAATCTAAGACAAATTGTGAATGAAGACCACGGACCCCCGATCGATTCTTCATCGACACAGAGTAGCAATCAATTTCGAAATAGGATAAAAGGGGGCCGAGTGCCGAGGTCGTACTCGCGGTTCAATTCTAGATTAGAAGAAGCAATAAACTTAAGAGCTTTCTCACGTCACGTATATACATATTCATATGTATATCTCGGCGGAGACAGAATCGTTATACTCGTTGTTAAGCATTTTTAGCGTTCGAAGGTGAGAAAGAAAGTTGATATATATATATATATATATACGTACGTGTTAACTGGCGTCGATTAGCCCATTTCCAATGATTTTTTTTCTCTCGCATCGTGACCCCACCCGTGGAGCACCCAGCCCTTGTTTCATCCGACGATCGATAAAGTCGGTTCATGCTGTACGACGAACCAGCAATCGAGCCGGTTTCTAACCCTTCGCTGGTCCTGTGTATCGATTCAATTATGTAACTATATATGAAGTATTGAAACATTAACAATGTAAGTATGCTATAAATGAAACGGATATACATATATTATTTTATTCACGATCGCGATTTCGAAAGAACCCGGGAAACAACACGCTGGACCCCCAAAGGGTTAGAACGAAAAAGAGAATGGGTTAATTGACACCCTCGGTCGGAGATGCGTGTGTGTATGACCACTGTGATTATCAGTGACTTTACCTCTGAATAGTACGCGCTTGATCGTCGAACGACCGTCTTTTTTTATTACGTTTTTATTGCGTTGGTGATGCTACGTTAGATATTTATTGTAATGATAGCGTAATGCGTTTTATTAACGAACAAAAAAAAAAGAGATAATATGAACGAATAACAGTTGGAAAACCCGAAGACCGAACGAATTTGGTTTCTTTTTCCTGAGTTTCGGGTAACCGAGCTATTTTTTTCGGTGGACACATCCAGTGCGTCGAGCGATCCGTGTTCAATATGATTCTTGACTCACGGGTACGCGCCAAGCGATCGAATCTTGCCACCGAATATTATCCACGAATTTCATTCGACCAATAATACACGAGAAACGAGTGGTGTCGGCGATGATCGATGGATCGATGGTTCAGGCCAGCTCGGTCTCTCGCGTGAATCTTGACGTTTTACGTTTAACGACCTCACTGTCCGTCCCTGACAATCGTTTATAGTAAGTAGGGAAACGTCGCGTAAGGCGTCGTCCAAGCATTCTCGTCATCATTGTCATCCATATCTACAAAAAAAAGAAGAAGATAAACGAGCATCTTATAAAAAGAGTTTGTTAATACGAAAGGAAAAGTGAGTCTATTTGAGTTCCAATATGGCGGCGGTCCTGCGAGAAATAGGACACTTTTAGATTAGAATCTATAAATTGAAAGTGTCAGAAACGCGTCTGGTGGAGCGTATATTAAACAAAAATATGTATATATAACATCGCCCTGGATTTTCACATTTTATTTATATAATCGTTATTAATATACCGCGAACGTGCGTGCTAATTATCACAGAAACGGAACCAAACGTGTGTTAATCTTTTGCCCATATTACAACTGTTACACATGAATATATACTTTGGGCAATAAAGACGCTCTCGAAGAACTATTTCTCGGAAAGAACAGCTCGGGTGACCGCCATTGTTATCAGGTGTATCACGTTGCCGCGGAATACAGATCACGAAGGTGTAGAACCTTACCCAAGAGTTCGCGCGGTTTGAACGACCAAGCGTCGTTGTAAGTATGTCAAAAGGACCCGTGTGATCTAGCCGGGAAGATATATAAGTTGTTGAGAAATCGTGAGTGGTTGGAGAAAATTAAAAGAAGATTGTGACAATATGTAAGTGCGTGCTTAGGCGAGAGTGACGCCTGAGATTCTGCCGGGTTTTTAAAGTCCCCGAAGTGTAGTCGAGCGTTCGAACAGGGAAATGTCATTGACTTTGACTGCTTTGTGCCATAAGGAAGGATCTATGGAAGCGAGTCTGATGCATTTTATCTTTCTCTGTTGAATTCCCGTTCATATATATATATATATATATATATATCATCATCGATATTCATATATATATATCATCGATCTCGCTAAATAGCCTCTATTGTCATAAAGATGGCGGGTTCTTGGGGCCTTAACTTTGCGATTCGGCTGCCAGACGCAAGAGGAAGGAACGTGTCAAAGGTTAGCAGAAAACGCTCGGACATATTTTCATCGCGATTAGTAGTCTTCCTGCGTTGAAAACTTTCGTATTCGTGCCGAAAGTTCACAAATTGACTTAGAATTGCAAACGAATGGAAAGTGATAGGTCAAACCAGTTCAGGAACTAGTCATTTTGTGATTTAAGATGACGTCTTCAGCTGCATTAAAGATCGCACAGCAAGTTTTCGACACGATGGACGTTTCGATCCGAAGAGCAATCCGAATGATCCGGAGAAAATCGATCTTTGTCGACTACGCCTGGGACTTTAATACCGGGAAGGTCGATGGTTAGGCTTCACGCTTAGAAGAATAATCTATCGCTTCGAGATATAAATCAAGCGCTGTTCAGTTCCCCCTGCTTGATAGGGAACCGAAACAATAGCGTTTATACCGAAGCACGAAGAGCTTGTAAATCCGTGTGGCGGTAGTTTCGATTCGGTGCCGTTTTACCTTAGGAAATACACGTTTACTTTCCGAACATTTTCCTCGTCGTAACACGGCCCTGGACAATCCCCGACACACAATTTGAACTTCCGCTTTGTTAAATGAAGGTGCATACGAACTCGTGAAGCTGGTGATTCTATACGATAAACAAGGCGGAAGTAATGATTTTTCATACGAAATCAACTTTTTCTGCTCGTTATTATCGCCTAATATGAAACATTCTATGTGTACATACATGAAATAAATCGAGTTGAATTATACCAAAATATATATATTATATATTATATCGACTAACAAATGATTTATAACGAAATTGTTTGAATTATATCACGGCGAAGAAATGTTTTACGAGATGTTGTTGAAGTAACGAGAAGTTTTCCCGATTCAAATAATTCTGTAGCTGGAACAAAATTAGTTGGCGATTCGAGGATAACAGCACAATTTTTTTTTTTAGTGCAGATCCACCTACATTTGTATCCCAGCGATGTTACGAAGTGTTTAATTAAAATTGAAAATGCAGGGAGCGATCTTCGTCTGCAACAAAGAGAATGTTAACGGATGAATGATTCAAGAACGTTATTGGAAATGAATTTTATACAAAGAATATATTACCGATTCGATGCCAACTAATAAATGTTTTGAAATCAATGAAATATCAATGAGAAGAATGATTATAGTTGAGGAAGAAACGAAGTGTCATGAAATGGCGGGAATTATAGTTACTCGATTGAATACGATATTTATACAACAATCGTGCAGATTTATATTTATTCGTCGTTCGAGAATCGTTGGGAAGAAAGAAGAGAGTTGAATTACTTGTTTTAATCGTGAATAACATTTTTTTTTGTAAGCTTACATATTTATACATACTATTCACCTTTCAAGAAGTGTTGGAAAGAAACAAGAGAATTGAAGATTACTTATTTTATTTTGCGGATAACATTTCTGTAAGCGTGGAGATGTTGATACGATTGCGGACGAGACCGGAAGTTTCGGAAATTACACGTGCATTATGTGTGTGTGTACACGTATGTATAACGATATACCGGTTAATTATTGTAATTGTTGTCGCGATGGTATAGATTCTATAAACTAATCGAACATATATTTTTCTCTCGGTGCCGATGCACGGCCTCTGACGGGTGCACACATCTCGCCCCTTTCATCTGTTCTATTCTGTTCATTTTTTATATAGATCGAGCAATAAACGTATTGTTTCAACAACACGACATATTCCCGATACCTCTTGAATTATTAACTATTAATCACCATCAACGTGATTATTAAGTCGTCATTACGCAATTTAGAAGAACACGTAATAGTGAGTATAGTATACACGTACAGTCGATCACGAAAATATTTCAGACAAGCCCCATGAAAAAAGAAAGAGTATTTTTCATTATAAATCTAGTAGCTTTATTTAACGTGTGCTCCTTTATTTATATTTTAATGTATATTATATAGGATTTACTTTAAAAATAAATTTTCTTTGCGACTGAGCTCTTCTATTTTCATACGTTTACATAAAGCGCAAAGCAAACTGTAGAACTATTCTTCGAACCTTGACTTTCATAATGAACAAAGAAATAAGATGACGTATACAATATGCAAGATATAGTAAATACGGAAAATACAGGAGGGAATTATAACATTAAGACAACAGCGGACAAATATTCTATTCGTAAAAGCTAATTGAATTGAATCTCTTTCGGAAACCATATTCTATACTAAAGTATAGCAATAATCGTACGTGGGGCTGAAGTAATAGAAATTTTTATAACATAATCTAAGAATGTATAAAATTATTTCAATACCTATAGTAGGCATGCGTCAATAATTTATCCACTGTAGGTCTTGTTAGCGAGCTTAACACTAGAACTACTGACGATAAACGCATATTTGCTTCGATCGGTGGATAAACGTGAAAAACTTTTGAACATTTAGAAATTTAGAAATTGACTAATTTCTTCACTTTCATATCGTAATAAAAGGTGCAAAAGATCTGAGAAAATGTATTGTCATAACATTTTAACTGTCGTTGTAAGAGTTTATGACAAGTCATTTGGACTTGCTTGGTAGTTTAACAGAGTTATCACTGAATCATCACTGATGAACGATGGAAAAATTTTCACTGTATTAACTGGAAAGTTTCACGCAAAGAGGCTGAACCCGCGGGACGACACAGATTCGTAGAAAAAAAAATGTGTCCAAGAGTTATCTTATCGGCGAAGATATTTACACAGTCGGTGAATGACTGACGAAATAGGAAGCTAAAATTAAAAGAATAACGAAGTCGTTTGTTACAAACTTTTATTCTGTGGTATTCATTTTCAGTAATCATGGTTCTCGCGATAAAAAACAGACTTTGTACATTAGTCGACATATTAAAGGTCGATTTACTTTCCCATTGAATTGTACCACGGTGAAGATATAATAAAGTAATAAATTATATTAATGCTTTTAAACGTCATATCAAGATAATCGAAATTATGCAAACGCAAGCGGAACTCATACGTTCTCATTTTGGAAATACAACATTGTCGATAAGATATCGAGAAGTGGGAATGTTACGGTCGCTCGAAACAAGAGAAAAAAAAGATCGTCTTCCGGAGTTCGGTAACCGTTAATAAAAAAAAAAAGAAAATCAACTTATTTCCACTTTCAGTTTCGATATTCGTAACTGACCGATATCCAACATTATTTTCAAATTCCCACGCCTATCATGTTGATTCACGAACCAACCTTGGTCATTAAACCATACCCAAATAACAATAAGGATAAGAAGTATATAAACTGAGTAACAATTATTACTCGACTGCAGATTTCATACATTTACTGCACATCCAATAGAGTTTTATTCAACACAGTATCAAGCTTAATACATTTCAATACAATTTTTATTTTACTTTGAATATAATACTACTCTTAATACAGTAAAACCATTTCCTTTTGATTTTAGTATCTGTAACATGCGTTCTCGGAAGAGAAAAAACAGAAATCCCATCTGACCAGACCGAATATCACCTCCAGAAATCACAGAGATTTATTCCAATGGTTCAACTTCAGTCGCCAGGTATTTCAGTTTTTTCCACGCCCCTCGTAAACGTCTATCTACCACGTTTAACAATGTTCGAATAACGAATGCGTATGTGTTCTGAAAAGGGAAGAAAACGGAAGTCATGTTGACCAGGCCGAATACGACCTCCAGAAATCAAAGAGATTTATTCCAATGGTCTAAGTTCAGTCGCCAGGTACTCGCCTCCCACCTTTGTACACAAATTTCTTCTGCCCTCCACAGACCTGACACCTCAGTTGTCGACAACTCGCAGCAGTGAGCGGTTTTCTTAATACAACTACCCAATTGGAATAATATACCACAAGTAAGTTTACATTATTGCTTTCAATTATCGATCTTTTGGTTCCAATTCCGTAAAATCATCTGAAAGTTTTTGTCTTATATAAAATAGTTAATGTATTTTCAGGTGGATATAATTTTTTTCATGATAATAAGTTAGGTTTACATATAGTAACGTGTTTATCAGAAATACCGCTAGTAGGAACAAATGTTTTTCGGGTATATTGTTTTAAACAGTTAAGGGATTAATGTTCCTTAGAGAATGCCAAAACTATTCGTAAAATCAAGACGGACCGTGGACTGGCTTCTGCAGAATTATATAAATTAGCTGCGAAAGAGGTTGGAAACCAAAAAATGTATCTCAGAAATGCCCCAAAATCGGTTAAACTATGCTACGTATCATCGTTTCGATATATTAAAAAGCAGAAAAATATAATTACAGAGGGTCAAGCTGGCCTACCTTCCGTTTAATATACATCGACATAAAGGGTGTTTTCAGACGAAGGGAAAAGTTTTGTAAGAATATTTGTTATACTTAACCGCCATCAATTACAGTGTGATAACAAAAGAAGTGAAAAAATCGGTTCACAAGTTGTCAATAAAATATGAAAAATCTATTCATGACTTTTGGGAAAAACTGAATGTTAATACTACGTACTTGTTTGCATTTTTTAAAATTTTAAAAGTGTATGTTACGTTTATGTCAATCGATAGACAACATAAAAATATCATATAAATACATCTTTCCTTTTAGTTTGTTTTCTTTTTGGTGTTAAAATCGCCCCTAGAAATAGGGATACAAGTAACTAAGTTTCAAGGTTCGATTATGTTGTCTAATAATCAAGGTTTCTCATAGAATTTTTAAAAAATTCTACAGAATTTAAAAGTTACAAACTCAAAAAGACAAATTGTCACGTTTGTCCCTGATATCCCCTGCAACTTGAATCGATCGCATACATTCGCCTTATCGATCAAAGACCTTGCGCCGGTATCGCAGAACGTGATTTCTCCGAGCGAGGGTCTGACCATCGGTTCCCGTGATTTTGCCCCTTCGCGTCGTTGATTCAGCCAGGTACAATCGGCTTCAGTGATTTCGTGCAGCCCGAGGGGAATGTAGTTTACCTGTGATCCTTCTCACGTATCGACACCGATGCCACACACCGTCGGATCTGTAACGACCGGGCGCCAGAGATTCGCTCGGTGGGTAGCACGAAGGAGGAGGTGTACCCCTTGTGCGACAGAAACTCACGTGATAAACTCTGTATAGTCGTGAGATGGAGTACAGCGCGAACAGAAAGTTTGGAGGTTGGTGATAGATCTCTGGGTTTAGTATAATTGAACATTGATAAATGTTTGTTGAATATTGCATCGAGTTCTGAACAACTTCTACTTGTTTTGGACCAACGAATGAGACGGAAACGGAGGTCGTTGGTTAATATGCAGGATATTTAATTACAACTTGTACAGGAAAGGAATCTATTTAAAAACGAAAATTGGAGGTAATTCGTGTGACTCGGCTTGAATATATTCTTCAGACAGAATATTTATCGTCGTACATTGTATCCTTCGGTTTACCATATTGTGTTCATTTTTCACTGATTATTATCACTGGTTTAAACTGCATGTTACAAGATTCACGCGACTCTGTCAACGGGATAACATCTGTCGTACGAACCGACGTTAGGTTTAACGATTCCTGGCTCCTTGAAAAGACTGGAGTATCAATGGTCAGCGAAACGGAATTGTTTATGCGGAATACCAAATAACCGCCATAAATATTATCAAAGTAGCACAGACCTCCTATCTTCTCTGGTAAAGAATACAAACCGTAGTAAAAATAACAGAACATTGGTTACCAAAATCTAGTACAAGTAACGCATAAAGTCCGAATCTAGTAGAATAAATACAAACAGAAACTTTCCTTTAAATCCAATAAAGTCAGTGCCCATGAACATTCACAATTCGATTATTCAACAGTTAATGAGATTACATAATTGTTTGCCAAATGTCGACTCGTTCAGGAAGAAGTATTATTTTGATATAAAAATTATAATACCCACGTTTAAACGATTAAAAATGAGTACTTTTATTCGTTATTCGAAATCTAAACAATGAATTTGCCAGTCTCCGATTTTAACGAAGACATATTTTATTAATAAACATTCATTAACAGAGTCATATTTTATTAACGAACATTTATGAACAAACTAATATAACTGGACAACAATCAACCTCACAATTATTACCTTCCATATTGATTACTCGCCCCACTCGATACAAGTACTCTTTCTGAATACCGATATACATCGAAACGAAAGTATCGATTATTTACCTGCGTTTACTTGGATCGGTTCATCCCGACCTGAAAACGTTCGACAAGAAACGGCTCCGCAAAACGGTTCCGAGAAACTTTCTGCGGTTAGTGTACATTCACGCGCGGACTCTTTCCTGTTTCATCCGCGCGGCACCGAGCCAGTAAGAAGCGTGACGCCGAGCGGAGAACATTTCATGAACCATATAGAAACCCACGTCCGGTTTTCGCCGCGATGATCACCGTCGTTTGTCGCCTTTGAACACCCGAACAGACAAAAGTTCGAGTACTGTTTTCGTCTGTGGAAGGATTCGAAAACCTTCGCTAAAACCGGAGGAACTCGAGAGGAACGGGTTTTGTGATTCGTCTCGCGAATGGACAGGCGTTTAACAGGTAAGCTGACTGTTACAGAAACACGAGGATGTCACTCGAAACTATTTTGGTGTGGTTCCCCCAAGAAATGGCTGATTCGTTCGGGTCATCTCCTCGAACCGCGTGGTCGCGCGATGATTCCTTCGAGGCGATTTTTCGGAGAGTCGCGGGCTGACTGGATCAGAGTGGAATTGTGGGACCAAGCCTTGGACGTGTTAGTGTGCGAGTGTGTTGTTGTTGTGGCTAGCGATGTGATCAAATTCGATATGTTTACTGACGAATCCAAGTCATAATTATAAAGTTTCACTTGGGTGGAATTCGATTGGTATTTATAAGAGGTGATGTTTCATTTTCTATAGCTACAAAGTATGTACAGTGAATTCTCGATATGTGTTTGAAGGCTCCTAGGAAGTCTAGGCACGGACAAGGAGAGTTTTTAAATGATGTTTGATTGCGTGATAGAGCCTGGAATTCTGAAGCCAATGATATTTTTTCAGCTGCTCATGGCCATTAGTTTATGAAATATTTAATGTTCAGTGCCGGGGAGCCTTCCAACACTCATTGAGGATTTAGTGTACTCCGATTATATAGAGTCAAAGCACTAGTATTCGATCACTGAAAACTAAACTTCAACTAACGTGAAATTCAAATTAAAATTTGTTTTTAAATATAATTTGCAGCAACTGCAAATAATTAATAATAACAAGAAATAAAAATTAGACTTTTTTAAAATCTAAATTAAGTTCAAATAAATTTGTGTTTTTATAGGAAGACAGAATGAAAAATTGAGTTTTTAAAATATTTTTATTCTATAAATGAAATATATCTACAAACTTTAGAAACATACATTCACAAACAAATAAGATAAAATTGTAGTTTTTTATTATTTAAACATAAGAATTTTCCATGTTTAAATTCTTTCTTGTTTTAATGTTACAATTTTCTGCTTCGTCTTTCTGTGTTCTTCTATTTTCTCCTTCTTGACTGTTATTTTGTTCAATTTTTCTTCTTATTTTCTTAATCTTTCCTCTTGTTCCGCATGTGAAAATTGGTATAGAACTTACTTCAGAAACATGTATTTTCTTTACTTATGAAGAGTGCTTTTTCTCATATTTTAAAGTTACCTTTTTCTTGGACAAAGAACAAAATCGCTTTATCAGATGAACAGGTACTATATCCGAAGTGTTAATTGCATCTATATACTGCACAAGTTACACGTCGCTTTTTCTTCTGTTTTCTGTGACAAATACCGACAAAACTTACGAACAGACACGAAGTCCATTTTCGTTACATTCTATGGAACTTGACAGAAAATACCATTACTTCGACTGGAAAACTTCAGAGCATCCAACCAATAAATAAGACTTTGCCCTCTCAGATGATTATTCCTTTTGTTAGAGTATTCTATATCAAAGAACAAAGTCTACGTAGAATCAAGTGCAAGAGTTGTTTTTAGCAAAACAATAGAAGTTGTGTATATTGTTAATTTTATATTCTTATATAGTTCTTTCTCTGTTTCTGTTTTCTATTCCGTTATTTGTTATTTTCTCGATAACTAGGCATTTCTTTCTATACAATCATAACTTTCTATATGTTGTTAAAAATACTTCATTAGTTCTTTCTCTGTTTCTGTTTTCTATTCCGTTATTTGTTATTTTTTCGATAACTACGCATTTCTTTCTATACAATCATAACTTTCTATATGTTGTTAAAAATACTTCTGTAAATTATTCTTTTTTTTCTCTCTCTATTTTTGTATTTCTTCATACAGTCCCATAGAATTTTTGTTAAATTTTATTAAATCCTCCGTACAATTACTACAAGCCTTCGTAACTCGGGTATACCTGTACGCTTCATTGTACATGTAAACTTTTCGTTTATCCTCCAAACGTCCATATACTCGTACATTGCACGAAAGGGTTCATAACCTGTTCAATTAATTGAAATATGGAAATTAATTCTAAAAATGAATGGTACTAGATAAGAATGTAATATGAATGAAAAAATATAGATTATAACTCTGTCCTTGAAAATACTATGAACTTTCCGAACAACCCAATGCTAAGAAGTCCCGTTTAGATTTCCCATAAAAAGTTCCAATCTATTTCGTCTAAATTCGAGTCTATTTGGATGTGTTGTTCTCTATTCTCCAAGTGCTCGTGAGCCGTTCGAAACTGTGTTTACAGTTTTAGATTCGAACCTACTTGCAGTACACTTGATCCCATCGCTAATTGTGGACGAGCCTTCTTCGAGGCCGCTGGTCTCGGATCCACGCGTGGGATTCTCTGTTACCGTTGTTACTCCCGCGGATGTCACGGTGAAATTATTAATTGGTCTGTTTTGATCACACGCAACCGGGACGGCAAGCTGATCCGCAATGAGGAAGTAGGGCTATACGCGTGGGCTCGGTCCGTGAGTTTCCAATGACTTTCCTTTTATTTTCAGTTTGATATTTCGCCCGTTTCGCGGGAGGAATATTTTTGATCCTTCTGACTCCGATCGCAAGTTTCGCGAGCGACTTATTGCATTCCGACCTTCGGGTATTTTTGTAAATATATCTGGACTTACGTGAATCGTGTCACAATCAAAATGTATTTCTTATCTTTCAGTTTAACATTTTTATTATAGTAGGCGTATCCATAGGTAGTCCACTATTTCTTTAATTAACCTGGTTATAGCTTGAATTCGAAACATCTTGTTGCCGTGGTCGTCTTTAAAAATGGTATTGAACCATGCATTGTAAATAATTTATTATATACTAAGTTCTGATAAATTTAAAACAGCAATGTCTGAAATATTAACGATTCCGTCTATTTTGAGTCCTGTTGCAATTAAGCAGTTTGGTTTCTGAGTGGCTCGTAAACGCATCAGATCACATGTTCCATCCACTATTATTTCCTTTCTTATTTTCCAGACTTCTCAGCATTGTGACGGAGGTATTTTAAATCACCTGAGTCGTAATACAAGTTTCATAAATTTCCTTCATACTCTGATTTTAAACGAATTATAATTTACACGAATTGAAAGTTTCTCTTAAGCTTTTCATGAAAATTTCATTTCCAATCACTTGTATCGAGAAAGAGGGAACATTCCATTTCGTATAAATTGACTGTCCCTCGCGTTTCACGGAAGTGTGTCATTTCTGTTCTTTGATTCAAGCCATATGCTGACAAACTCTTAATACTTTATAAATCCTCATGCTCTAACTCACTCAAGACAAATAGCAATTCCTGATTCTTCCATTTAGGTCTTCCCACTCCTTAAAAGAAATCTTGTAATTATAAATGTAAGCAACATTCCCTTATTCATTTAGTACGAATTTCATATTCACCGTTATAAAGTTCTCCACGTTCTTAGACGTAAATTTTTGCTTTCTACGGCTCGGTGCTCGTGAAGCTTCAAAGACTGTGAAGAATTATAAAGGAACAGGATAATCGATATTAACCGTGTCAATTATCTGGGTGACAGGGGGATCTAACAGAGGGAACCAAGGAAATAATTACGTTAGAGAGGAGCGCTATTAACAAGCGACAGAGAGTTATTCGAACCGGTACACGTTCGGCTATTTCTTTTCTGAGGCTCTGCTTCTATAAATAATTACGTTTGCAATGTTCTAAGGGCACAACGTCGCGGACGAGGTAACATCCGCCATGTACATTCAGTAAACCTAATCGAGTCCACATTGGCGGGAAATGACGTTCGAGAGCGTTCTGTCTCTCTGTTTCTCTCTCTGTCAATTTTAGGCATGAAATTCGGATCAGAGGCAGGTAATAATGGGGACAGAAGGTCGACGACCAACTCGAACGATTCCAGCTGAAGGCACGATACACATTTCGCGTCCATTGTTTTATTCGCGAGCATCGAACTGCGAATATTCGTGAGAATTTCAATTTTCGCGAGTTATTCCCTGGAAATCTGAGTTAACAGAGAAATGTATTTTAATCGGAAAAATATTCCTTCTTTTAGAATAGGTTTTCTGTCATTTTAATAATACATGACGTAATGTTCTACAGGAATGCATGTAAAACCAGAATGTCGAATACAAATTTCCTTATTATGATGACGGTGTGTTGACTGCAGTAATTCACGAACGAATTGATAATTTAGTTTTTGTGACAATAACGCATTAAGTGCATATGAAAAACAGGTATTCCGTGGTGTACTCCGAATAATATTTATCTTCTTCGAACGTTTTTCGTTGAGACGAATCTTCATAAAGCAGTAAAATCTGTTTAATATTCATTGGACCGTCTATAGATGGAAACAGATAAAATTAAATTGCAAATATTCGTAATAAAGAGAACGGCGCGAGGCACAGTCGAACCGAAACTTTATTAAAATTTTATACAATATGTATTGTTTCTCCGAGCTGATAGAAAATATATTCATATTTAATTACTACTCTTATAAATTAATCATTTCCTCCATTCTAATTCATCATTACCGTATGTACCCGACCGTTTCCATACGTCGAATTAATCTATAAGAACATATAAAGGGCAGCAAAAACATGCACAATTACGATAACATCCATCCGGTCGGGTAAACTTTCTACGATATAAGTAAGACAGATAAGATATCGAAGGTGTATTATCATCAGTCCACTGTACATTTACCTTTCTCGAATCTGTTATATCGTGCCACGTAAACAACCTTTAGATTATTAAAAATAATTACAAACTTGCAGATTTTATGCACTTTAAAAAAAAAAAATAATTAACAGAATAATGATATTTAAGTAGGAGAAGGGTGTTCAGAATTTCAATCTTCCTGTATATAGTCATCTAAAGTTTATCTCGTGTCGGATCCTCTTTTCGTCGACATACCTAATGTGTTACAAGAGTCGTAAACTGTCAACAGGTGTTCGAGGTGGATTAATCTGATGATATCTTGAGTGAAAAAGTAAAGTCGACCGGGAACAACCATGAAGATCCTCGGCGTGAAGTTCGCTCCACTGAACGTGCCCCTGAAGCGAAGGCTGGAAACCCTATCCGCGGCTATATGGATCATCTTATTGGGTTTCGGCGATTTCTTGGGCTACATTATCACCGTTTACCTGCTCCTCTACACCGAGACACTGCGCTATTTCCTTCTGCTCTATTTCGTATGGATGTACTATGACTGGGACACGTGCAACAAAGGCGGTCGAAAGTGAGTTCCACTTAAATGCAGGATGTTTCGAAGTACTTGAAGCATGAATTTACCGTGTAACGTTACTCTAGAAGGTTCCGCTTGCTTTGAACTTTTCTTTGTCAGTGCACAGAAATTTGTGTGAAGTGTATTATAAGCTGAAGTAGAAATAAGTGAAGGAAAATTGAAAGAGAAAAATCGTTTAAAAGTGACGCGTATTATTTTTTATTTGTGCATCATTTTAGGGGTTAAATATTATTGTTTTTCTTTACGTTCTTAAGTTTCATATAAAAATTTTAAAGATAACGCTCGATTGTCATCGTTATTGAAAAGATTTCCATCTGATCATAACAGAAATGACATAATCTTCAACTGTATAGATCGTGTCATGTAAGAGTTACAAATATAGAGTCAAAAATATGGAACCTCGTAGAAGGATTAAAATCTCTCGATCGATATTCCATTGCCATCGTCCTTGACATTTTAATGCACTTTCTCAAGGGTTCCTGTGACTTTAGTTTTCACCTAAATGTCAACGAAATTTTCCGATAAATTATATATCTCTGTAATGATTGATTCTATTTTAAATAAGCACCTGAGAACCGACACTAAAAATCGGGATTTGTTTATGTTTCAGCGCTCGCTGGATCACATGGCTCAGGAATTGCGGTTGGTCACATTACTTTTGCAACTATTTCCCATTGAAGTTAGTGAAAACCACTGATCTGGATCCTTCGAAGAAATATTTGTTCTGCAGTTTCCCTCATGGGATCCTGTCGACTGGAGTTTTCGGAGCGTTCGGCTCGGATGTACTCGGATGCAGGGAACTATTTCCGGGATTGGACATCCGCGTTGTTATTCTCGATCAACATTTCAAAATTCCTCTGTTCCGTGAATACGCTTACCTGAGCGGTATGTATTAGTTATAAGTCACAGATCCAGTTTCCCTCGAAGTTACTCGTGCAATTAATTTATTTGAAGTAGAAGATTCTACAAAGTTGAATCTAAATAGAATCAAAGTAGGTTATACAAGGTCGAATCTAAGTAGAATAAAAGTCGATTCTACTAAATAGAATCTAAATAGAATCACAGTAGACTCTACGAAGTAGATTCTAAGTAGAATCAATGTCGGTTCCACAAAGTAGAATTTTAAAGTCTACAAGGTACAATCTTAGATTCTGCAAAGTAGAATCTAAATATCTAAAATCTTTAGATTATACAAAATAGAATCGAAATAGAATCAAAGAAGATTCTACAAAGTATAATTTTAGATTCCACCAAGTAAAATTTTGAAGTCTAGGAATTTCAATCTTAGATACTGCAAATTAGATCCTATACAATAGAATCATAGTAAATTCTACAATGTAAAATTTAAACTTCATGGTTGCTTGCCCAAATAATTCATATAAACGACCTAAATATCTATCACGTTCGTGTCGAAACGCAGGCACCGTCAGCAGCAACCCGGAAAGTCTGAACTATTTGCTGTCTGCGAAGCCCCAAGAACCATTCACTGGAAGAGGAACAGTTCTGATCGTCGGTGGAGCGTCAGAATCATTGGAATGTAAGCCAGGCACATATCGTATCCTGGTAAAAAGAAGAAAAGGCTTCGTAAAGATCGCGCTGAAGCATGGGTTAGAATTATCAATGTTTACCAAGTTACATATTTTCAATCAGGCGTGTCGTGATCCCGCAACGATTCTTTTGCAAACCGTCATGTCATCTCGATAACCATGGAACGTTTATTCTTCGCGGAATGTGAAAGAAAAAAAAAACAACTGTTCACTTTGCTAAGTAGTTATCACCGCCTTAACTTCTTCCTCGAAAGAGGATTACAAACGCATATTTCTTATTTCTCTAGCCACTGTAACGACTGTCGAGAAAAAGAAAGATAGAGAGACTAATTAATTCGTCATTTTGCTGTTCTAGAACACCCCTGGTACCTGTTTTCTCGTTCGGAGAAACGGACATATACGATCAAATCTATGGTTCCGAGGGCACGCTCCTGAAAAGAGCGCAGCATTACATTCGCAAGAAAATCGGGATCGCACCGATCCTACTGATAGGCAGAGGATTCTTCCAATACTCGTTCGGGCTTATTGCTCAACGGAAACCCGTCACTGTCGTCGGTAAATATCGTGCTTATACTTAAAATTTAATTTTATAATTAATAGAATTAATCTCAAGAAGAAAGGTATCGCTAATGATACTAGTACCCTGCAATTAATGGTACAGTGATTCCCCCGTAAGATTGTGGTATCTTGTATCATCTTATTGTTACTTCTAACAGAAATAAACAAACACAGATTGAAGCGTGTCGCCATGCAATGAAAACGATCGCAAAATCATCACATGACTATAAGATCAAGCTTCGTGTGACGCGATCTTACGGGGAATAAGGGTGAAAAGAGATTTCTTTTCCTCTAAACAGAAAAGTTGTCAAGATTTCTGTCAATGTCCTCGTTCGTATTTCCAGTTGGCAGTCCCATGGAGCTACCAAAGATCCCAGAACCGACCAAAGAGCAGATCGACGAGTACCACGAGAAGTTCATCAAGCATCTGGTCGATCTGTTCGAGAGCCAGAAGCACCGGTACGTGGCGAACGCCGATTCAGTGACCCTCGAGTTGATCTCGTGATACGTATTTACCATACAATAGTGGCTCGTTTACGAACGTCGACAAGTCGACGAAATTGTCGCCTGTGTCGAGGACTCGTCGACGAACATTTCTGTCAGTCAGTCATGTTTCTTAGTAACTTTACGAGTGGAGTGGTAAGTGAAGAAGAAAGAGAGAGAATGAAAGCAATGGTGCATTAATGGAACTCTATTAGTCAGAATGTGTGCTTTCCCAAGACATTACGTAAGAAACCTATTGTTAAGGGGTTGAATATTAATTTACGTTTTAATTGAATTGTTAAAAAGGACTCTTCGAGGTGGAAGCCTTAAAACGAGTATTGCTCAAACACGGTTGTATATGATCGATGTATTACGGGTTTGTGACGCGGGAGTGTGGAATAATTAGTACGTTACAAATGGGAAAGAAGAGATCGAATGCATGAGGAAAATGTTTTTTCTTTTTTAATAGAAAATGTGATTCGATGCAGTAGCCATAGTACTGCGTTATTAACGGTTGTACACAGTTTTGTTGAACCAGCGATTAAAACAGTACACACTTCATGGAGTATTTTTCCATGACTTGCACGAGCAATATCGCGAGAATCACGAATACAGTGGACCAAACGGACGTACGTAAAATCTGCAAGAATAGAATAGATGTTTATTTCGTTGAATTTCCATTTATGATCGTTCGTTTCTGATGTGTGATTTTTTACATGCCTTGTCCTGCCATTCCTTGTTCGCGATGCAGTCGCGGAATTTCATTCGTGAAAAGTGCACGGTACTGTACAACGGTATCCACGTGTTCGGTATTTGACGATAGAGAAACGTGTCCAGGCTTCTCCGGAAACGGAACGACTTTCTATTAACTAGATCTCTCATCTGTAAATTGTCTGGCATGTAATGCTTTCGTTTAACATACGAACAAACCTACATGTTGGTTTGTGATTCTCATACTTGTCTTATATTCTCTTGTCGACGTTCTTCGTCTTTTAGTTTCAATCAGTATTTATGCTAACTAAGAATTAATATAAATCACGATTAACAAGCTCAAAGTAATTTAAACCAATTCTTCGAATTATGGTAATCCATATGGAATAAGCAAGATCGTGAAATCGAAATTGAGCACACCTTCGAGAATTGACATGTAGAACAGAAGCTTACCTCAACGTAATTGTACATAGCAAGATCGCATATCGCGTGAGCATCGTCGGATCGCAGTTCAGTGAACATTGGTAGCACTTTACCGAAGTCTGATTCATAACGTTCCATTAGCTCGTCTAACAATAACATATCCTCGAATCCCTAGTAAAATAATTACATAATAAATTTTACTGAACAATACTCCTGAACTAAGTTACGTTAACTCATTAGGGCAAATATTTGATTGAGTCGTGAATATCTAGGGATGGGATCAAGTTCAATAACCAAGTTCCATTTTATGGGTTTCGATTACTACTCAAAAGCAATAAAGTTTCAATGAGTATACTTAAAATGTAATCATTTTATAAAAATTCATTTCGAACTCTAGAATGAGTACCTGTAGATTTGAAAACGTACTTAAGTAGTGAGTAGTTTGAGGTTAGAAAGATTCGAACTCTCCACAAATAATACTCGAATTCCAAATGAATCATTGTCATTCGTTGTATCGAGCATTTAATTTCTACGAAATTAATTTTGTTCAAAAAAATATGGGTAAATAAATGCAATTTGGACCATTTATACATATATAATTTTCGCTAAACTACGTACAATTGCAAAAAGTAGAGAACTCCTGATCGAAGAACTCATAAAAGATTCGAATCTACTCGGTCAGGGTTCGAGTCTAAGTTCAAAGTAGTTATGAAACGTTCGAAACTATCCATTTAGATCCGAACCTACTTATAATATACTTTATCCCATCTCTATGAATGCCATAATGTTCATGACTCAAAGCAATGTCTGAGAACTTTCTCAGTATCGAATCAAGTTTTCATTAAGTTCTCGAAATTCCATTATGCTGGTGAATGTAAACTTTTCTGGACAACTCACAGCGTTCATTCCTTGAGCGTAAAATGGCACCATGGCGTGTGCAGCATCGCCAACAAGAAGAGCTTTCTTTCCAGCGTGATAAGGTTTGCACTGCAATTGTAAGAAACAAATGTAGCGATGTTTGGCAAACAAATCCCATAGTTATTTGTACCATCGAGTTTGTACAATTTGTGATGACCTCCGTAAATGAACTGGGATATTAACCTTGATAGAAATCAGTGTCTTGGGCTGCCTTTCGAAGTAATCTTTTACCAGCCTGTCCCTACCGATCATACGTACGAAATCGGGAAACTGTGCTTCGTAAAATTCCAAGAGATCCTTGGACGTTTTCAGTTTGTCCAGAGTCGCGAAAGGCGCGAATATATTCGCGGTAAAAGTGTAGTCCTCGTTCGGTAGGGCGATCATCATGAACTCTCCTCGCGGCCAGATGTGCAGATGATGACCGCTCATCGCAAACTTCAAGAGAAGGATCAAGGGAGATGTGTTTGATATGATAATTTGACTATTTTTCAGGTACGAAGATTAACATAATATTTGGTATAAGGCAACGTGTAAGTACTTGTGATCCTATGCATGTTTATAACTTCACTATTTACAACAATATTTAATATTCTTTACATCGAAGTGCATAATACTGAAATATTTAATTATCAATGGGCTGTATACAACTATTAGCACTAGAAGATTTACAATTATTCAGATTTTATAATTATTGAAATTGTACAAACCTTTTTTCAGAGTTTATGATGACCTTTAAATCGTTATACTTTATATAATTATAAAATTTAATTTAGTATACATTCAAGGCTGGTATTTCTAGTCTTAATGTAATAATTTATATTATTTAGAGTCTATAGAAAACGGTCAATTCCAACGGACGGATTACCGGCCGCAAAGATACGAATATTTGAATGAAACATACCGTGCTCGATGTATGTCTGACTGCAATTGAAGAGCGGCCTCTTCATCATTATCTTCCTGACTTTCGAATAGGCACCATCTGCGCCAATTATTAAATCTGCTTGTATTTCCTCTATAGTTTCTGTTTTTGTACTGAAAAAAGCACAGTGATTGTCATACCTTCGTAGAAAGATTTTGAGAAAATTACTTAGCGAAAGATTTCTCACTCGAAGATCTTCATTGTTCCATTATCCAAGTCCGCGTCTACCAATTTCTTGTTGAAATAGAGAACCACTTCGGGATATTTTTCGGCAGCTATTTGAGAAATGACGTAAGGAATCAGAATGATTGAGTTCCTTCAATAAAATATTACGATGCATTATGAAGGGAATATGAAGACTCAATGATTCAATCAGTTACCTGCATCTCACTAACACTTAGAATTCGAGTACTACTTGTGAAGAGTTCGAATCTTTCTAACATCAAACTACTTACAAGTACGTTTTCGAATCTACAGTTACTCATTCCAAAGTTAGAAACCAATTTTTATAAAAAAATTACATTTCAAGTATACTTAATGAAACTTTATTGCTTGTGAATAATAATCGAAACCCATGAAATGACGCTTGGTTATTGAAATTGACTCGGATTCGTAAGTACATATTGAACTTGATCTATCTATCTACAATTTAGAGAAAAATCAGATAGAAATTCCATCGTTTCAATTAAAAGTTTTCACGTTGACAGGATTGCAAGTCAATGAACACTTGTTATAAGTGTGTCGGTGGCGAGTACAAAGGGTGCTGAGGCGCACGCATTTGCAGGCGCAATGAGGATCGTAAGAAGCACGGGGCAACAGCGACAAGAAACGTGATACGCTCGAATTCTTGCGGCTTCACGCTCGACCGCGTTATCGGATACGCAGTCGCGATTCTTTTCCCCGGTGGAAAATCGTCTCGTGTTCGTTCACGTACTTCTAACGCGAGATGCAACCGGATCAAAATAACCTGCTGCAAAATCCCGATGGAAATTGATACCGATCCCGATGAGGATCGCAAGAGAGAGATATCGAGCTGCAAGTAGTACAGCTCAACGAATCAGCGTTTGATCCCAGGTTCGAAGAATGAAATAATTCACAGAATCTCAAAAGTAGGGAAGAAGAGACCAGTAGTGGAATAGGACTGACAGGATTTTTGCAGGATGAAATTAAATGTTTGCCATCTAGTTTTAGAGGTAACGTTTTCATAGGAGGGCAAAGATGGCCGTCTAACACTTTGACGGCCATTGAAATCTAATATTGACAGTAAAACATGAAATATATAATAAACATGAAAATTATATTAATTTGAATAAAATCCACGATGTCTGAAAAAATTAAAAAAGTGAGGACCATGAGAAATGTTAAATTATACTGTTTCCATTTTGATAGAAAAAAATGTTAACACTGTGCAAATTTTATAGTGACTGGTTTGCCTCCCAAAAGTTGGTACACACTTGACTGATTTGGGATGATTGACCATTAACCATCTATGTTTCATATATTAAATCAGTGAAAAGAGGGTAAATTTTAGAAATGTAATAACGTGATTGCTGATTCATCGAAATCATTTTTCTTTCGACAACGATTCGTGTTGTCATGCATAATGCTAATGAAACTTCTAAAAAAATTCTAAATAATCCACATGATAAATCTATAATTTCTCTCGGATATTTATAAATATTTTCATAGCATATATACATATCGTCAAGTATCTCGCTGTTTTAAATTCGGTGTGAATTTGTTGACTTACCATTTAACAGAAGCACGTTCAGGTAACGTCTGCTGACAGAATAAATACACTGCAAGATGTAAAATAGAATTAAGCGAAGATTAAAGACGGATCTACAATTTATTTTCACTAATTATTATTGAATGTCAATATCGTAATATCATTTTAACAGAAGAACTCGAAAGATCTCGAAATAATGCCACGAAAGTGATTGAATCATTATAATATCACGTACGTTTCCCTTTACGCTATCATAAATGATTTCCTTGAGGCTTCCATCTTTGCCATGAAGCATTCTGCCACGCATACAGATACCATGCTGATCCACTATAGTTTTTTCAAGGCCAACAGCCTTCAAAGCTGCTCGTCCCCTAACCGACAGAGCCAAGTCAATGCTCTGCCCCCTGGAATCCTCCATTCTGATGTCTAAAAGAGAGTGAAACTCTTGTTGATTCATCTCTTCTCTCTCCAAAGAATCATCAAACATTCTTAACCATTACAAAACATCGCTTATACACCAGTCGAATATAATTAAATTAATTATAATATTTGGTCTAATGTAAACAAGAGTAGGCAATTTAGGAAGAAGATAATACAATCAGGCCTGTCCAAAATGTGGCTCGCGGGTCACATCGCTAGACGACATGGTACCCACCATCACTCAGTCCATTCTGAGGGGTAAGAATACGTGCGCATGCTGACTGTCCCCACTTTCGACATTCCCAAAATCCCTAATCATGGGATCTTGGTAGTAATAATTTGCAATGTTTAATTTGCAAGGCAATAATGACATACATACTGGTGAGTCGGGTGTGTAACATTTGCTGAATCCTCCGTATTTTTATTATTATTTATTTTTCTTTTTTGTACTTTTCCGTATTTTATTTGTATATTTTTATGATCTGAAAACCATGGAAATGTAAGTATCGATAAAGAAAAAGCCGGAAGTGGGGACAGTCAGAGCAAGTGCACACGCTTTCTTGCCTCTACCTCGTCGGGCTTCTTGTGGATATGGAGGGGGGTCATTCCCCTCGGCTGAAAGAGCAAGCCCGTAAGGGCACGATTCGATTGATTTGCGGGCCACGTGTTGGTCAGACCTTTACAAATGATAAAGAAATTATCAAGTTTAACAGATTGCTAGAAATCCATTACCAGAAGTTACACGAAACTAAATTAAAAACTTTAGACAGACAGTAAAAAGAGCCAGACACCGGTATTTTTAATTGAACACTTATATAAATAATTTTGCAAATGTTCACCTGCACGGTATTCGTACACAGACACAGCGTGTCCCCTTTTTGCAAAGAAACAGGCAGCCAAAGCTCCAACCTAAAAATCAAAATTCTTTTACCAATACCGATGAAAAATTTTGTTTAATAGAGTGACACCAGCTTTGTTTTTCTCTTATTTTAAGTTCCCGTAAAAATGAATTTTAAGAGAGAGTTGACACGCACCAAGCCACCCCCAACGATGGCAACTCGCGACTTTCGATCGACTACTGTCATGTTATTCCGTCTTGCACCGAAGCCACTGAGCAACTACCGGTCTTGACATGATCCTCATGTAAGTATATGCTGGGTGAGTCAGTTGACAGAAGCTCGACGAATAGCCTCCGTTGTCTTCGATAATGAAAGTAGAGGGAAGTGTAGGTATTGAAACGAACAATATTTCATGTTGAAAAGTATACAAGCTCTTGAAGATTAATTATAAAATTATTTAAAACATTATTACAAATAATTATTAGTAAATATATAGAACAAAGTTGTTATTAATTCTTTTATTATAGTTGGAAATTGGTCAAGACGAAGCTTTGATCGATTTCCCAATATGACAGTTCTTTAGGCCTACCTAAAAAACATTTATGTATCTTTGTTATTAAGAATAGTGCACGTAATGCAGCGTTATTACTACATAGAGTGAGTTTTCTTTTTCACAAAAACAGTACATCATTCATTCACAGTTTATTTTTCATTTTTATTTTTCATTACAGTATTAGGTGCAGAACTTTACACCACGTGTGTTTATTACTGCGGACAGGTGACAGCGTAACCTAACCTATTTTCAACCGCATTTACTCACTTAAAAAAGAAAGCTATAGAAAAAATGTTGAGTTTCCTTGGAAAAGTTTCTCACTATTATATTTTTATTAGTAATGTTCATATTGTAATAAGGCTTAATATAATACTATAAATATCTAATAAATTAATACTTTCTTATAAATAATATTAAATAATTATTCTATTTACAGGATATAGATGTTTATACTAATATTTTGCTTAACACAAGTCCGCAGTAATATACGCACCAATCAGCAGACAGTATTTAGCAACCGCCTTCACTTTAATTTTAACCAATCAGGCAAAATGCATATTTTCATGGCTTTTTCAAGTTCGTCAAATAGCCAGTCTACCAGCACCAGGTAAAGAGATAACATCATCTTGCACTCTGTATTCACTTGCATTTAAAACGCCGGAATAATAGCATAAATTGTATCGCGTATTATAAATCATCACCTTTCATTTCACTCAATAGTTTTATCAATAGTTTGTTTTGTTATCCGTTACCACTAACCCCTTGTCCTATGATTTTCTTGATGTTTTCAGTCTCCAGAATTACTTTATCATCAATAATTCCCCAGAAACAAAAGGAATTCATGTACTTATCGCAATTGTATATTTACTCTAAAAGTTAAATATTAATATCAGCAAACTAGTATCTCCCTTTGACTCAAAGAAACCAAATAATATTTCTGTTTATTGAATCCATTTTGATATCGTCACCACAAGTCTGACTCGCTGTTATAAGGCAAGGGGTTAAATCCACATATACTGTTTACATTTTTACTTCATTCAAAATTACTATCCTCCTTACATTAATTCGTATTAGAAATCGCAGAATTTCAGTATCAATGACAATCATAACGGAGATTTACGACCTTCGTCGACTACCACAGTCTCACCGTGAGTTCCCGCGAAAATACCGCCTGTAACCTTGTCGCATCTGTTTCATACAAACATCCCTCTACCTCACCGCTAGCCGAATGACCCAACGTGGTCTTT
Source organism: Dufourea novaeangliae (assembly GCF_001272555.1). NCBI lineage: Eukaryota > Metazoa > Arthropoda > Insecta > Hymenoptera > Halictidae > Dufourea > Dufourea novaeangliae. The sequence goes on along the minus strand of NW_015373997.1, from coordinate 677,671 downwards.
CACCACCGTCTGACGCCAGGTATGTTTACTCTGACGCACCCTCTTTCGAGGCCGTACTCCTTCCAAGGTCCTATCGTAAATTCTCCATCGGTCAATAAAACGACCGACCATCGACGCCGCTTATAAAACGTTTACACACCAACGATGTCAGTCGGCCGCGGCAGAAGGTGCCTCGAGGAAGCTGAAAACGGCGACGTCCTCGCCCCGGAACCGAGGCGTCGCGACGTGTCGGGAAGCGCGCGCGATCATCGGCGTGTGGCGACGGTGGATCCGTGTGTGACGGCTGGTGTGGCGTGGCCGTCGTCGTGGACCCGCGGCGCTGTCCGAAAAATCAAAAATAGCCGGTGTGCCAGTCAGTGCGGCGATGTCGGTGGCGAACGACGTTTCGGCGGTACGGTTCGGCCGGTGGTGGTGGTGCTGGCGGAGACGAAGGAGGAGTACTACTGGTACCTGCGGGCCAACGATGCCAATGGGACACACGAAGACGACGATCGTCCTTCTCGGTGTATTGGCGGTGATATGCGCCCTCCTGGGCACCGTGGACGCCGTCGCGAGGACGAAACCGGACGAGCCTCGGGGCAAGGGCGGTCACAAGGACGCGGAGCCTGTCATCGAGGAAGTCAATGCCAAGCAGCTCGAACGGCTCCTGAACGAGAAGGATTTTGTTGCCGTGTATTGGTGTAAGTGATTCTGCTAACTGGAGGATCTTAATGTTTTTTTTTGGCTGGTTTGTTATTCTCTTGGGAGGAATTCTAGGGTTGGTTAGAGGAAGATGATTCTTGAGGGTGAAATCTCTTTAGTGATCGTTGTTTCAACGTGTTTGGTCTTTTCTTCGCGGTTTCGAGGAATGTTGGTTGTTTGAGATAGGACTCTCGATGGGTGCGCGGATTTTCTTTTGATCAGTCGCGTGGATCACGTGTGCAGGAAGATCTATCTTAGGTTTCGGGGGGAGGAATTGCTTCGTGGTAGGTTCTATTCAGTTTTTATAATTTTCATCCTTTGTTCTGGTATTTATATGTTTCTGGTGGTAATATTTGGGATTTTGCTTGGGAAGTATTTCGATATGTATTCAACGGTCATCTTTGGATAATAAGTTCGTATTACTTCCTAAGGGGCGACTTGATGCCTTCGCGGTAAGATTTAAGGGAAGTTGAATATACATACACTTATTGTACCATATTTTGTGGGTATTTATTCTAAATACTTTGTAGCCAACAGTTTCGTGTTCTTTTAGGAAGTATTAAAAATACAGTAAATTATACAAGAAAGTTTGAAAGTTTAAAACGAATTTTCGCATATTTTGCACAACGTTGTTAGAATATTCTATTACGAATGCAAAGAACTTGCAATGGGACTACCATATTAAGAGTGAAATGGTATCACCTAGGCACACATTGTTACTCGAGAACACGTGCTACCCCACACGTGCACCTCGCCGTACACAAATATCCCAATTAACATTTGTCTACCCTTATTAAGAAACTCTAAAACTAAATCACGTTTGCAGTTATGATAATTCGGATCACTATTAAATTACACGATTCTCAAAACTCTTATTACGATTAAAGAAGGGATTCGATTTAAGAAGGGTAAACAGTTCGAACGATTCGATTATTGAGAATGATTTTCCGAACCAAAAGAATTCTGGCGGTTCAATGCTCTCAATTTTTGGAAGATATAGTCATGGAAATCAGTTCAGCAAATGCTGAACCAACGCAACGTACGCCGACACGTGGCGGAGCATTGTTCTTACGTAACTCGTCTATAGTGAGCCCTTTTATTTCTCGTTTGGCCATCGAATTCTTCGAAGTACTTCGCACTCTCTCATTCTCTCTCCCTCTCTCTTCTGCGGCTTGTGCATTCCTGTCGGTTCACCGACACCGTTACGACCCTCTCTCCCTCTCTCCACCTATTCTCTATCTAAAAGAACTAAGATAATTTAAGATACAATCAAGAATTCAATACCACAGCTTCACCTTTTCCGATATCTACATCATCTGGAGAACATTCGTAATTTCACTGAAATCCCACGTTTAATTTAATTTACTTTCTCGAACAATTTAAGCCCGGTAATTACCAATCAATGGTAATTTCAGTCACCTTTCTGTCTCCTAATGAATGTAATTGTCGCGTTTTTGGAACTCGATTTAACGCTCCATAGGTCGTAAAATTAAAAAACAAAATCGTTTCCTTTAAATTTCTATTAATCATTTCCTTTAATTCAGTATATCTGTTCTTTACTTAGGGTAAATCAACCAGTGAATGACCGAATTGTTGAATCTATGGACGTCTGGGATTACTACTTGAACGTATTTATTTATAACAACAAAACAGCTGTTGAAATTGCAATTACATTTATCATTCTTGAAATTTTTATAAAAATATTTACTCATTCTTATCCTCATTTAAAAAAAAACTATTTATAAAGTGCAAAACGTGTAAACGCCCAGTAAATGACTGCTCCATGTCTGCAATATTTGTATTAAGAATTGTACTTATTAATGTTTGCTCAATAAACTAAACTAAAAATATGAGATATTAAACGTGCATCAACACTCCATTTATAAAATTTAATAATTTCATATTTATAATTTATACATTTCTTTGCCTAATGGTCATTCACGTCAGGTATGCAATTAATTGCTGGTTGGTTTACCCTACTCGTTTCTAGTCACTATTAAAAAAAAATGTACTAGAGGCTGTTCATCAGCGACAAGAATTTCAGCGTTGATTATTTCTCGCGTTGTTCACTCGTACAAGAATTATTCTTCAACGCGCTGTTTCGAGGCCACGTTACGCTTTCTTCGTCGTCGGTAGAATTTTCTTGGCTCGCGTCTACCCTCCCTCATTCTTCCTCTCGGCGCGTCCTCTTCGTGTCTCTGTCTCTTTCTTTCTTTCTTCCTCTATCTCCCTCTTTCTGCTACGGTTCGCTCGACCGTCGCCGAATTATATAATTGGGTGGCCCCGTGTAGTGGGTGTCGATGAAAGCCAGAATCGCTGAACAGGACACCGGTCGGCGTCGCGGTCGTTGGAACAATTTTCTGCGGTACAACGAACAAAGTGAGACGTCGATACGGCGCAGCACGGTGGTCCGATGCACCGAGGCGAGAAGCCGAAAGGGGGTTCGCCCGTTATAAATAAATTTTCCCCTCCCCGACCGCAGAACGGAGAGATTGAAGCCTCTGTTTCTCGCGGTTCTGGTCGAGACCAAGTACGCGACGCACGCTCTTCTCGATTAACGTCGTCGTCGAATAATAAGAATCGAACGTAGGCGGGACGGGGTGGATTTTCTAGGGCAAGGTCAATTTCCGTGACTGGATATTTACGGTACTTCGTATACCAGACTTGTACCGGGTGGAATTCGTCGAGCGAAAATAAACCATTGGGTAGAGTGATAACAGTACAACGATGTTTTCGATTGTTTACAAAAAGAGGAATAATATTGCTTCAAATTGAACAGACTCTGGTAGTACGGGAACATACGCTTCTCCGATTGTTTACAATCCGTGCTTTACATCACGGTTACTTGGTAAACAATGCAGGTTCTTTAAATGTTTCTATTTTTCAAACACTTTAGAAGCCTATGGATGGAAGATTTAAGATTGACAATCGAAATAGGAGGATTGAGTATTTAATCTATCTTGTTTTATTTCTTTGCCTAAGTTTTCGCGGAAGCACCAGATTATTTGCAGTATTATTGTAATATTATTATTAATTTTGTATTTACTACGCTTTCGTGAAGACGGTAAGAAGAACGCGTGTGTCTTGGGAGAAGAAGATTGCACAAAAAAATATTGTTTACCTCGTGGTATGAAACACTTTCATATAATACCGTAAACATTTCTGTGAATTATTTCGATTTGGAATGCAAAATTACACGTTTAATCGTCTTATTAGTCGTCTTGTTGGAAAGAAGTAGGATCGAATTCAATGATCCTTAATATTTAAAGTCACCCTTCGACATTGTAATTTCGTTTTATTTTCACGGATGCACATTGACGTTGGCGAAACGCGTTCCACACGGTTGGTAATATACACGTCACGCTCGCGAATTACATTCGCATGACAATTAACAGGTATTAAATTCACTCCCTCTGCCAAGTCGCCGGTCCACTCTCAATAGGACAAGCCGTCTCGAGGCAGACGCAAGGCTTCGGTGATCGTCGGGGGGGGGGGGGAGGAGGGTTGTTACAATTGGTGCAAAAGGTCGATGTAATTCGACGATGTTGTTTTCATTTCGATATTCAACCATTTCATGGTGACGTATAAATTTTTAGTAGAATCGTAAAATTACAAAATTTGATTCTAATTTACCGTATTCACGAAATTTCATTGCAGTTATCGAAAAAAATACCGTGACACAGATTGGCGTACACACCACAGCCTACTTAAAAATGTCCCATAGATTTAATTGCTCGAAGACCACTGACTCACCGAGACACGTACAAACGCAAACGAGTCGCAATCGTGGTGTATTGTAACGCGTTGCCAGTCGTTGACTTGATTTCATCGAAATACCTCGGATATCAACGGGGTGTACCGAAATGGTGGTACAACTCAAGAAGAAATGATTCTAGTCGCAAAAATACGTCAAAAATGTAGGATAAAACTTTTTCATGCGATGCTTGGTTTTCGAGAAAAAAGAGTATTCGTGCTGGCAGTAAGTAGAAACAGACTGCAATGACCAGACGCGCCAGGCAAGTCCTATTCAATTGCACGAGTATCCAGTAAACATTCAAACTTGATTACCTCGAAAATGGAGCATCATACGAAAACATTCCATTGTACATTTTCAACTTATTTTTCGAAATTTGTCGAATCAAAACACCTTGGATATGATTCGAACAAAATTCTACCCAACTTTCTCGATTTCATAGTTAGCAGGCAGCACGGAAATAGCGAAAGATTTCTAGAGTCGTCTGTAGATCGAAGTAGATCACAAAATGCCACGGACAAAAATAAAACTGATATGTGTATCGGACAACCGGATTTATCAATAATAATTCACCGATCTATGAACTATCGTTGGTGTACCAGTGCCTCGAGAGTCGCTGGCAGTCGAAGTAGATCAAGACAATGGTGGCACGGGCAAAGAAGTACGTTCTATCTCTGCTCATGATATACAAGGGGTAAAGTCTTCGAAGGCATCACGCACACGTCTTGATCCCCCCCCCCCCCCGACGTGTTGGCGTCACTCGCGCGTTCCTCTCGTGATTCTCCCCTGAATCACGTTTTCATAATACCGTCTGATGTAACCGCGGACGCGTTAGAACACCGACGACGATATATCAAAAACCGTATACCATCGTCGAAGCAACCACCGGCAACCTTGCCAAGAAGAGCCATCAAACTGATCGTTTTTTTCATCCGATAACTGAATCACCACTTTTTCTTGTGACTTGACAAAAATGTTTGTTAAAATAATTTCTTCGATCGTTATCGCGTATCAATAACGGTGAAACGAGGTGAACTATAAGGAAGCCATTTTGAAGGCCACTATAAGGAAGCCAACAAGATCCAAAAAAATATATGCCCAGTAATTTATACGTAGAACTTAGAACTGGGGGACTTTTTTAATGAACTAATTTGGTGACTTGCTCTCTTCTTTCTTCTTAGTATGTGGATATTTCTTTGGAACAATTTGATATTTGATGTAGATTGTTGGTTTGATATGTTTTTCTTCTTCGTTTTTTTACGAGTATGCTTGCCTGTGGTTTTTGGGGGATTAGCTCAGGTTTTCTCTTAAATTAAACATCTTCGAACGACGACTCGGCATTATGTTTACAAACATTCCTTCCCGAACGTTTCGGAATCAGGATTAACCCTCATCCGTCTCTTGTGTCAATTTCACACATTTTTCTTCTAAGAAACCATGTTATTCTGTCATGTGTAGGTGAATTTAGCTGAGGCTCCGTGACGTTTATTTTAAAGAATTTGTAAATTTAACTATTTATCACTTCGTTATATTAATTTTTTATCACTGTGTCAATTTGACACGGAGGGAGAAATTAAGTTGGGAACATGCGAGAGGAATGGAGGTTAACGTAAGAAATTTCTTGAAAATAACAAGTGTCCGAATATTTTTGCGACATTAAAATTCACGCCTCTTCAATTTAGCTTCTAATCTTTAAAAACTATATACTGTGCTGTATTATGTTGTAATACATTTTTGTTGCTCGTTGTGTATACGTTCAAAACATATAGAACATAGAAATCAAAATTATACCAGCGTCTGAAAATTTTTGTGACCGACAGTACACAGGGTACCTTCGAAAATTATGTACAAGCAGGCTCGAGGTGATTCTACGTGAAAAAGTAACTCGAAAATATAGAATTAAATTGTTTTATTCGAGACTTCGTTCTCGAGAAAATCAACTTTGCACATTAATCCTGAAACGCGTGTATTCGTCATGGTAGTAAGTAGAAACAGAATGCAATGAACAGACGCGCTAGCCAAATTCTATTTAATTGTACGCGTATCCAGCAGATTTTCAAATTGTCTCGAAGACGAAGCCTCAAATAAAAAAATGTTATTCTACATTTTTGTCTTATCTTCTCAAGAGGAATCCCCTCATCCCGCATGCGCGTAACTTTCGGAAGCAACCTGTATAGTTGTATCTTCAGAATCACAAAGCGGTCAAACACGAACCAGAGAGTTGGGCACAATTTTATTCAAATAATAAACAGTGAAAAGTAGCAGTATTTAAAGCCATCATGCTTACCTTTAAAAAATTAATGAGATGAAATAATTTTTTCCCCAGTCAGAATCACTCAAAAAGTAATATTATTTTTTTTTAAATGACAAAGTTTCTATCTTTAATTCCAAACCCTTTATCTAGATAACGAATTTGCCCATCCCTAACACGAACTGCTATAAAAATTCCCTCGACCAAGATCGTGTCACCAATAAAGAAACAGTGGTGGGGTACCTATCCTCCCCCACCCCCGTTTCTACGCAAAACCCGAGGTTTCGTGTTCCCCGTGCTCGGCCCGCCACTTCACCGACGATCTTTAACCGCTTCTTCGCGCAATGACGTAACGAACCACTCTCAAAATACACGGGTTGGGACTCGCGAAAACTTCTCGTGGCTCTTTCACGCGCGGCTCCCGTAAAAATAGTACAACGAAACGAGGGACAGAGAGAGAGCGAGCGAGCGAGAGAGAAAGAAAGGGATGACGTCGACGTTCTCACACCCTCCCCCTTCCCTTACATCAATGGCCGTCCACATATCACGATGAATTTATTATTCGAGCAATTTTTCGAGATACTCTAACCACAGCCGGGGATCTGGTCGATCGGCAGGAAAGAAGCGATACCTCTCGAAAGCGGTGTTAGCAAGGCCGGCGCTCCGGTAGCCGCCGCTTTTAGCACACGTTCGAGTTATTTTCGCGCTTGCCGCCAAGCCTCTCGCTACCGTCTCGCCTGAAAACATATATTCTTTCCGTTCGCCGTCCTGCTACCGGTCCATCTCGATCGTAACACGTTCCCCCTTGCCCCCGACTCCTATCGCGACCGATGGGCGCGACGATCGATCCGTGGTCAGATTTGACCCACGGAAAATCGATTCCAAATCAATGATATACAGGAGGGGTAGATGGGTGGGGTTCCTGTATACGTTTTACAAGACAGCCTGTGAACCCCGAAGGCTAGACGCTAGAAGAGACCCGGACGACGAGCTCGCGACTCGAACCTATTTCCAGCTGCCCGTGTCCTCGTCGTCGTCTTCTTTACGACCGAAACCGAGCTTTTTCCTCGCTTGTTAGCTTGTTTGGGCCACGCGCACGGCGATCCCCTGGCCTGTTTCTTGTTCTCGGCTTTTCCGTTTCGTCTGGGTATTCATAGGACAACGAGTTTTTTGGTTGCAAACGCTGTTATCCGCGAGGACGTTTATGGGTGGTCTGGCCGGCCGCGACCAGTTTGATATTTCGAGGTTATGTACGACCCGGCCGGTATCTGTACTATGCGACTCCTTGATCTTTAACCCCTTCGGACCTGGTGGCCACATTTGTGTACATGAAATTTCTTACAATTTCACAGAAAACCTTAGGTACTTTGTGTTGCAGATCCATATTTTTCTTGTAAATTTGAATTTTTTCATGTTCTGAATGTTTTCAGTAGGTCTAGTGAATTCAGAATTGTATAACAAACCTTCTTTCTAGAAATTTAGATAAAAATTTGTTGTAAGCAAAATATCATCTAAACAGTCTACTGAGTTAAAATGTGTGATCAAATATTTTGTTTACTCTTAGAAGGTCTGAAAGGGTTAAGAAATGAGTGGTGGAATGGGATGACTGTCTATTCGTATGGGAATAGATTGTGCCCTTTTTCCGTGGATGAGAGTACTGGAGAACGGTAATTTTATGACGCGTAACAGGAAAACGTTGGATCACTGGCAGATATTTCCAGATGCGCCCGCCTCGTTTGCGAGATCTTTGAGGGACGAGCTTCTTCCGGCCCATGAATCTCAGCGAGAGGATACTCTGTCTTTCATCTTCATTCTCATTTACCGTCTCATCGGAACGGCACAATTAATTCTTGTTCCCCCTTTAGACGTTACGACTTACTGGTTACGAGCGATTCGAGAACGTTTGTTTTCGAGTTTTGCTGAAGGTTTCTTGCCATCCTGTCGTTAGAGTTGAGTCGTTAGAATGATACATTGTTGTAGGAATAGTCGATTGAAGGACTTCGCTACAGGTTCCGCTACACTAATAAACTGTGCCATTTTCTTAACCGCGGGAAACCAGTTTAACACGTCGTCTCCGGTTACCGTGTGGCAGAATTGGCCTGGAGAATGAAAATTCGAAACTTGTACCGTAGATTATATATTTTTGTAATTTTTCTAGGATGGTTTCTGTGATCGATAAATGAACCCCAATTTGCCATAAAATCGCGAACAATGCGTGTTTAATAATCTATGATACTTCCAGAACATTTATAAAACTTAACCGTGGAATATATATTGTAAATTTACAAATCTTAAGCGTGAAACATATATAGTAAATTTACAGATTTAAAGTGAAAAGCTGTTTCCCGATTTTGGACAAAAGTGCAATATGTTTCGTTTTGTAACCTATTATTAATTCACTTTCACATTAACGAAATTCGGGGAGGAAATTTCTACAGTTGCATCGCCGGATCTATAATTAAAATTGATTCAGAGTACCGTACACATACGATCCCGCGGGTCGGTGTAAAACCAGTCTTGTTGAGTCTACGACGCTCGACCACCTGTCCGCGAGGCGAGACTTAATTTAATTATCGACCTGCCAGGAAAAACTCAGAATGAGAAAATTTGCTAATTCAGTGATAAGCACGGTTGATCGCCTGCCAAATGTTCGCGTTTCTCACGCATACTATGTATATGTTCGATACTATACGTTGTTTATTCAACAGCGGACGGTCGATATGTTTGCTTGACCATGTCGTCGTTGGTTAAATCATAGACCTGTCGTTTTTCCAGTATCATTTGGGGATCTACTAACCCTTTCTAGACTTGATAAAACAATAATATTTCCTCTTGATATTAAAGGTATTATCGTATTACGGTAAAAATATTCTAACTGAAATTATTGTAATACTTGAGGTAAAATGTCTGATAAAGTCGAAAATTCGATACAAATATAATCAAGACATTGTTCGAATACACAGCATACGCTATACACTGAATAAAATAATACGGAGTAGATAATTAACATTACTTGAACTATTAAAAATGCAGATACAAATGTGTATGTATGAACAGTTAAATGAAAGTGAATACAGAAATGGATCGAGCATCGATCGAGTTTGTATTACTTCTACGGAATTATTGTAAGTTCGCCCTTAAATTTAAATTCACATTTTTACGTAATGTAAATGGTTTCAAGAGACGAATCAGATGGTGGGAAAAATTATATAAGTAAATTAAACATTGATAGGGTACAATTTTTACAAGTAAAATTAACATTTTTAGAGTTCAAGGTCATTTTAAGGTCATACTATTATACATGAGTAAATGCATAATAATGTTGGCTATAACATACAACAGGAAAAACGATTTGCATACACATAAAAAAACATTGGTGACCTTGAAAGAAACCATTCAAACATGACACTTTAAATAATTATTTCCGCCATCCAATTCGTTTCTTAGAACCATTTATATTATGCAAAAAATATTTAGGTGGCCTGTCTTAAGTCAACACTGTATACATTATATTTTCTTGCACGAATTTTCTTTTACACACATTCTTCCGGAACGTATCTGTCGTGTAAAAACAGAACTGGGTGTACATATATACATATGACTGATCGCCGCACGTGATGGAACAGGCCCAATATCGGGCATCGAGAATCACGCACGGGTTTACCTGAGCTCCGTGTAGCTCAAGCTCCTCCGCACGCCCACGCGTTGTCCCAAATCGTTGGTTCGCGCGGTTTAAAGCCCACCAATACCGACACAATCGTCAGCCACTAGTCTACGCGGCATAAGAAATTACGGACGATTGAGTGGGCTATCTTTAGGCGCGGGCTTGGACCCTGACGATATGCTTCGAACGTTTCTTCCGGTATAAATAAAATCATCGACTCCGAATAGCCGTGGCCCAATCCGAAAGAGAAAAGAAAAATTTTATCTAAGGGAAGTCTATAAATTACATCGACTTCAAACCACTTCCTTCACCCCTCGTCGCCGCAGCTTTCGTTCGATCGAATAATCAGATCCTCTTGCTGACAGAGCTTCTTCCAGCAAGTATACAAATTTTATTAACTCTTTACACGTAGCCTGAACATATAAATTTCGTTCTATACTTTGGTATTTTTATTCAATGTTTTAAACATGTTTTTTATAAACATTGTATTACCTTCACGTTATATCTCTTATGATCGATTCCTGTTTTAGGACTGCTTTTATTTTTTTGAATTTGTTTTCATCTAAATTGTCCCTGACACCCACTTCGAGAAAATTTCTGTGGAGTTCGAGCGTAACCACACGCGATCCTTTCGTCCTAATTTAAAAATTTTACCTTTTCCCCTGCTCATTCTTACCTGAAACAGAAATCATCTGAAATTACACACTTGTCGTCTGTCCAGTCACTTTGAAAACCTTTTCTGTCTATTTACGTGTCCATTGTAATCCCAACTCATAAACATCCCCAACGTTCTGTTCTCAATCTCATAAAAAAACATACCAGTACTTCCAAACTATATTCTGTTTTACATAAACATCTTCCATTATGCATTGCATAATACTCAAACACAATCCCCCCATAATTAACGACAAATTGATAGCACCCTCTAGTGTACCATCGCTTCATCCTATTTCGTAACAAACCCCCTGACTCGCTACTGTGTGTCCAAAAACAAATGAATCAGTAAAGGCGACTTTCTCACGCAGTAACTAAAAGGCTACGGTTATCGCCAAACACGACGGAATCTAGTATATAAATACTGAGCAACGGGGTGGAAGGCTGTGGTCCTTATGTGCTGTGAGTCGATAAACATTGTCAATTCTTTAAACATAAAAGATTCAAATTGACGGCCCTGGTCAGTTGTGATTCGTGTAGGAATCTCGAAACTGCTAGTCCACCCTTGTAATAACGTCTTGGCTACAGTTTCTACCGTGATATCTTCTATCGGTATTGCCTCTGGCTACCGAGTAAACCGGTCAACACAGATTAAAAAGTATCTATATCCATGTTAAATTGGTAATTGTCCTACGATGTCTATTTGGACGTGTTCTGCACGTTAATTCTTTACTCGTGAAATAGTTATAAACCGTGGTCCGCTACATGTCAATTGAATCGGTATTTCATATCAATACATATCGGTAGTAAAAACGGCTAAAATATTAAAAGCGAAGTATCGATATGGTCAGTATCAATACTTTTAATTCATTATCTGTAATCTATACTTAAAAAGAAACTTAAATAAATGTCTATAAAATAGTGTCGAACGTCTATTGTGATCGTGTAACTTCCGATGGCATCAGTGTGGCGTCAATTGCTATTTATCATTATCGCTACCAAATGTAGAATTGTCTCAATTGAAAAAAATGCAGTACACTCGAATAAACGAGAACAGTTTTGTACAGTCGTGTTCAAATTCCGATATTCACCAATAAAGTATCGATACAACAATACATCGTTATATTAACAATCGATACAAAATATGGATATTAGGATTCAAAGCTATAAATATTCCGATATATCGATACTCTAAAAACTAAAATATTTAAGTTCTGTTTAATGTAATAATTTAATTTCAATTTATCACCCATCACTACTCTGACGCATTCTACTGTCTTTTTAAGTGTACTATGTTATCCAACCACGTCATCCATCTTGTACCTTCACAATCTTCCCTTTCCGTATTTCGCTCAATCCATCGCGCCCTTTTCATCCCCAATTCACCAGGCTCGCCCTTCGCGAAGACGTGTCCGTGAGTAACACCGGAGAGTAAAATGTCGTCGTCGACGGCATCGCGGCGAGGCCGTTCGTTCCCGTATTTTTAGTGGCTCGTAAACTAGGCACTGGCCGTCGTTCGATCTCGTCGTCTCTGTTTCTCCCGCATGGCAGGGAAATACAACGGGCGGACTGGCTTTTCTTGGGTGCGCGCGCGCGACAGCGAACGCACCTCCCGCGGGGTCCCTGAGTGGCCTGATACCTCCACCTTGAAACGTCGAAGAGTACCGCAGCACGTGGCCACCGACGAATATAAATATAATTATCTCCAGCCGTCATAAGACCATCGCAGCCGTCAGATATTCTTGGTACACCGTGATGTGAACCGTCCGATCAACAAGGCACTAACAGACAGGGAAACTTCGGTGCCCTGAGAATTCCGATGTTTTTTTTTTAAACATCTCAGGTTTGTGGGGGACTTTAATAGAAGTGTTGGGCAATTTTTCAATTTTGCTGATATTCGGTTCTTCGGGGTGGGAACACCCCTTAAATATTAATGTATGTTTTCCTGTTCAAATGAAGTCATGAATGTGAAAAAAACAGGACGAATGAACATTTAATGGGTTTTTTTGCTGTAAAACACTGTGCAATACAGTTTGTAAAATTTGAAATCAATTTTTGAGAAGTTCATTACTGACTTTTACTGATAAAATTATACACGTCGAATATGGTTTTGAATTTACATGTCTGATCTGTCCCAGAAAGGGGACTATTTCTCATGGTGATCCTATTTTTACACAGGGATAGTAAAAGAGTGATGAAAAGAGTGATATTACTTTTAATGATTGACTCTGAAGAATTGATTAGTTAGGCTGCCGTTTCCGGCACGCGAAGGCTGAAAATGTTCGTGAAACGTGATAACATATACACTTCGTAGCATAACTATAAAATCACCCTAAAATTTTAAATCCTTATGTATTATGGTTAAAATAACGAACCACTTTTTCTATGTACTATAATCTATCTTTTTCTGGGGAAACATTATTTGCCAACACGATTTCAGACATGGCATACTTGGTTCGTTTTTCTTTTAACCACAGTATATAAGAATTGAAATTTTTGTGGTGGCTTCCTAATAATTCCACGCAGTGTATTCTACTCTTAATATATTCTGTTAGTCTAAACTTCCGGAATAAAAGTTCAGAATAATACGTACAAAAAAATGATACACGTTCTTTAAGTGTACAAGTGAAGAATGTAAAAATACATCCCCGTACAGAATATAATAACAGATTGAGTATCGAAGATTATCATCAATCACGTCAATTTATTATAGAGAAGTATCTTCACTAGGGGGATTATTTTAACCCCGAAAATTGATATTCAAACTCCGTAGACAAAAAGAAACGGACAGATGATTATTCGCCTGAAATATGGTATAGGACATGAAATCGAGATTCAGCGGTATCTCATATTTTTCGTTCTCGATCCGACGATCCATTTAGGAGCGGAACGGTTGGTGGGTGGACACGATAGGAAATAAAAATAGAATTGTTTTGTGTCGCTCTATTTATATTTGTTTGCGAGTCTCCGGCGTCCACCGGGAAGATCAGTTTGGGATCGTTTTCGTACCCGGTGAATCTTCGGTTGGTTATTTAGGTTACACGTTAAATAAATAGAATACCAGAACTTTTATCCTATTCCTTGAACCGAGGCATATCCCGACGAAACCTTGAAAAACTGTGGCTATCGCGACAAGTTACCGTTGAAACGAAAAAAAAAAACATGAGAGAAATATCAGTTCACGTTCGTCCGTTTGGAGAACCCATTTAAAATTCTTGCAAACCAAACAGACCGTCAAACAGATCGTTTACTAAATAATAAAATATTTACGTTAATCTAGCTCGATCTCAGTTATTCTCCAACCCGAAAGCAATCGTTTGTCCGCCTAAGTCAGCGACGAGATTATCGCGCAATTTCTCTCGACTTTCCACTGTTACGATCCGCGGCCAGCGGAGTCGGTTCAATTTAACTGGCACACGTTTCTCAACGACCACCCCCACCTCTCTGTCCACTATCTCTGTCCCTCCACACCTCCATCAAGAGCGCGTCTTTCTCTCCTGCTCCGCCAAAACTCCTCGCGGGGGTGTATGCGTGCCTCGTGTTATTACACCACGGATCCACCCAACAACCGGAAAATACCATCGACAAACAAAATGTCTATAAACTAGTCGATAGAAAGCCGACGATCCAAACGAATCAGCAACCGATCGAACAGCAGTATAAAACGTATTTAGAGCAACACAATGACAAGCGTGATTTCACCGCGTCGAAGGTGTACCGTTCGAAAGAACGGTCACGGAAATAGAACTCGTGTACAGGCACCAGAATGGAGTACGTAAAAAGAAACAGAACGAAAAACGAGGGAAAAGAGAGTTCAGGAATGAAGAAGGGAGAGAGAACAGTCGAGAGCGCTTCACTGCGACTCTATTCCGGGGATGTCGTCACCAAAAATGGCGACGTCCACCTGTTACGCTTCGCGTTTCTCTCGTCTTTCGTTTTTAGATTGTCGATCTTATAAATGGCGCATCGAATCGACATTAGGAATGGTCCGAGCGGTCGGAATTGCTTGTGGATCGATGAAGAAAACGTTTCGTGGAACGACTCCTCCGCCTGTCCATATCCAATGATTGTAACCCAATACCCGCGTGGCTGGTCCGACCGAGGACCGGCGAGCGGAACGAAGCGCAGCCGGCCAAGAACGCTCGGAACTGCCAAGCCCGACGACGATAAGCATAAAACTCGCCCGCGAAGGATTAGTTTTCCCGCGTCTTGTAACGCAAGGCCGGTTACCAAGGATTCTTTTGCGATCGTGAAAAATGATCGTTAACCCACCCCACCTAATCCCGACATCCTAGAACGTTTCAAAGGCTCTCGATGTCGTTGGAATTTGCGGGTGACTGAAATTTCGAAGTTGGACGATTGAATTGTAAATTTGTGTTTAAGAGCTCTCGTTTCAATAGAATAGTTTTAATATTCGAGTCTTATGCAGGAATGATTGTCGACTTTGAACATATTTTCTATAAATAGGATCCATTTTGAATGCTTTCGGACCGAAGATAGTTCCAATATTTTCAATACTTTAGTTCGATTATCGATAGGAATGAGTAAGACTGGATTTCGTGCACTTGCCCTCCACCCTGGACGGAAAAAAGTGGCTTTTGCCCCACCCTACAAGAAAAAATTAGATTTTGACACCCCTCTCTTTCCAGAGTTACAAAAATTGTGCGTAATATTTAATATTGCAGTATAATTTGAAACACGACCAATAGCTTCTACTAACCAAACGCATACATTCTCAACGATTTATGACTTTAAGAACAAAATAAAGCGTGTCTGGCTACGTATAGCTTTTTTCACTGTGGCAGTCGATGTGTTAATATTTTTGCCCCCACCCCCCTGACTGATAACCTGGCTATGCCCATGATTTCATGTCATTCTGTCAGTTTTTCAATGATATATCGAGGTCCCTGATTGAATAAGTTATCCTGCAAGTAGAATGTGAACGTTCATGAGCAGACATTCGTATTGGTGCAGCTAGGACAGTCTGTCCTCGTATATCTTTAACTGTAATTTTTTAAATAGTATTCCGTTTTTATATCAGTTATAATACCTCACACTTTTTTTCGAATAATAATGTTTAGAATAGAATTTTCATTGGAGTATCTTTAATAACTCAATACATTCCTGATTGTTGGATCAGTCGAATTACTATCATACTATTCCTTCGATTATGAGACAGCTAAAATCACTCGTATCGAAGCAAGCTATCGAATGGAATCATGAGAACTTCAACGCTAAAACTAGTCATTTATCGATTACAACAACCTAGACCGTCTTTTCAATGCAAACGAATTGAATCATTTTTTACTTAATAATGACCCAGTGGATATATGGTTACAGACGCAAGAAGCTGCACGACATGCGACAAGGTGCTGGCCGAACTGGAGAAGATCGACGACGACACGGACCACTTCGGGGTCGATTTCGTCAAGATCAACGACAAACGACTGGCCAAGCAGTATGGTATCAAAAACTTCCCAGCACTCACGTATTTCCGTGAAAAGGAGCCGATCATTTACGAAGGTTTGTCTCTCCACTATACGTGACCGTTTACAGGAATATCATCTGTACCAATAAATAATCCGTTATATTCTATCGAATTCAACACTTGTTTTCAAGAAAATCAGAAGCCTATTCCAGTGACATTTGTTCTCGCCCGTCGATGTTCGCCGCCATTTTGAATGAACACGTGGATAGAAGGATGCTTTAAATTTTAACGTCTGTCACAAGTTTATTAAAAAGAAACAGTGGATTATTTATTGGTACATCCAATATATACCACGTTCAATTCGTCCGACGCCATATCGAATACAGTAAATCTTCGAGTAACGCTCGAAACTCGGGACCGTTTTTGAGCAGTTATCGCAGAGGGACACGATTTCTCCTCTTCATGAATTGTCACCCGATGAACAGCATTTCGGATCGATCTTTGTGTGTGGAAGTAATGGGAATGGTGCAAAAGTATTTTAAGTAGAGATCCTTCCGAGCAGTTATCGAGAATTTACTGTAATCAATTAACAGAGCAGATTATACCTGTATAAACAATCATTAGTTTGGTCACACGCATACGAAACGTTCTTCCCAGGGTCTGAATTTTGGTGATGGAAAAACTCAAGTTTAACGATACACGAAAAATAAAAAAATTCAAAACTACCACAATGTATCCAAAGAAAAAATTGTTATTCGTTACGTAGGAAAAATCTACACGATCGCTCAGGTGAAACCTTACGCAGAGTATTGTCGTTTCGATGCAATTCGCAAACAAGCGGAGGCAAAGAAACATTCCGCGGTAGCCCGATATTTACATCGCGTCTGCACGTATGACGAACAAAGACCGGGGTAGTAATGATTCCAAATGGCTGAAAGTTCGCCAAACTTTTATTGGAATCCGGCCGCGATCTCGGTAACCTTGCCAGGTATGAGAAACAAGGTTCGAGACTGCGGCGGTTCGGTATAGTACTTGACCTAGAATCCATATAACAATCGGCGATATTCTCGAATCTTCAGAATTTCTCACATTCTTGTGATCACGATAAAAAGCATCCGTCACTACCATGAATCATCATGTTAAAATCTATCTACGATAATTGATTATAAAATGGTACCGTACACGTGAACCCACGAAAAATCCCCCGAATATCATCGATAAACAATTGACTTCGAGTCGTTCGATGACAAAAGAAACTCTATTACAAAATTTGAAAAAAAATGGTGTAATCTGATATTTATAGAGGATGAAACTACCCTCGATAGTTCGTTAATAATTATAAAAATTTGACGTGTTTCTGAACGTGCGTCGGACGGAAAAGTCGGCGGTTAATCGATCAAAGAATCGTAGATTCTCGCAAGCGGTCACACCTCTAGGTATGAGACCACCTTCGTTATCTGGCATCGGTCCCAGGGGCTTTGGTATTCGGTCGCGTTTCGCCTGTGAAACAAGCGGCGACCGTATGCTCGCGAGTTTTGTTCGGTTACAAACAACCCCCATTCGATACCGCCCAACGACTATTGATTGAATTTTATTGATATGATTCCTCAGCTTCTTGGTCTTATCAGCTTGTCTGCACGTACAAAGTTGCTGAGACCTTTGCAACTCTGTCTGTTACAAAGATACATCTCAAACTTTTCTGTCTCTCTGATCCCATTTATCGGATTCGTGAAACAGCGAATTTTCTTTCTGTAAAGATCAGAGATGGGCAAACTCATTATCTAGATAAAGAGTTTCGAATATCGAATAAAAGATCCAAAAAAAAGTGTTCCGTCTTTTTCAATCGATTTAACGTGGATATTTCAATATTTGGAATAACATAATATTTCTTCTTGGAACTAGTAGACATTGGCAAACAATTACTTCGTCTCATTAACTGCTTAAAGGTCAAGATGACGATCTTAGATACTATTACTTTTCACTATGTATTATTCGGATAGGATTCTGCCCAACTCTGGTAAAGATCTGGACTTTCTTTTTGGTTCTACCTAATCTTTCAAAAACCAAGGTCACAGTGTCTTGTAATTACCATTTAGTTTTTCCCTTTCGTATTTTCCAGTTATATGTTTCATTAAGTTTTATTATTCGTCCGATTTATATTCCATATGAATATGTTTACATTTTTTTTCTCTTGTATTCTAATAGGAATTATTCAGTAAAATAAATACATTCTGGAGCCGATAACGACGATGACGCGTGCTGCCTCGTGGCCGAGGAGAAATTAATAGAGTACAAGGAATGCACATGTTACGTAATGACGGGACGCGCGGCGATGCGCCGTGTGCTGTATCTCACGGTTTCATTGAGCCGCTGGCTGTCTGGCTATCTACATTTAGACCGGGAGACGCTTTGATCCGGTTGGATGCGAGGATCGTTCTGCCACAATGTGCCCACCGTCGAACGATGATAACGAAACCAGGGACTTATACCGAAATCTAAAATACCGGTATTATACCGGTATTTTCGATTGTACCTTCGCCTTATATAACCCTATATAAGCCCTACCCTTATAGAAACCGAAAAAATACCGGTATTTATTCCGGTTTTCGGTAATATATCGGTTTCGGTATATCTTTGATGTCATAATACCAGTATCAAAATCATACCGGTTTAAGTCCCTGAATTACGAAACTCGTGACGGAAGAATCGAAAATTTAATTTACCGATATATTTGCAGATATTTTATTTTCGATCGAAATCGAGAGGATTTCATATGGAACATCAATGTATTTCCAGTGGTGTAACAGTACACTAACTCGAAACAAATTTTTATTAACAGCTAAGGTGTAATTAAATTCATTCTTTGATCAAATTTTCGCTGAAGCATCTTCGATACTTCTCGTAAAATCTTACTCGTTAGATTTTCGACAAAAAAAAGTCCCGATTGTGGCATGTGTGTGTTTGTGTGTGTTAATGGAACACGTTCGTGCACACGTTCCGGGAAAGAAGGTCAGAAATTGGACGCGGTTGGCCACCCAACGCGGAAACAGACCGTGGTACAGGTGTGATCATCAATCGTGCTACATTGTGGTCAGCAAAGCCCGCGTTTGGCAACGCGATCGTGTAGATTTATTAAACTCGATCCACGGAATATCACGACAGGGCACCCTCCCTCGTCCGACTACGCAGACACAGGCTGGGAATGAGAAAGTCTACGGGTGGATACGAACGTTCCTCGGCCGATTGTCTTTTCACTGGGAACGTTTCGACTGATTTTCCGTTCGATGATGTAACGACAGGTTGCATCTATTTCCATTGTAGCCTAATGCAACGCGCCGCAATAGAAGGTCTATTTTCGACCCCTCGGGATGGTAAACAGAAGCGGCAGGAAGTCGCAATTAGAGGTATATTATTAACTCTTTAAGTCCACACGGGCGGAGTGGTAACTCAATACCATTCCTACTTTGTGGATAACGATGGAAAAAAAATCGGTTCGACGTGTAAAGAAAAATTAACGATGTGTAAGAAGAAAACGACGGAACAACGTAATTGTAAATTATTCTTTCTTTAAATGTTTCGTGGTTTGAAATTATGAAATTGTCTAGCGAGTATTTATACGATATATTATTTAAATAAAATTTGAATCTAGCTCTAAATAGAGTGTAATTTGCTTAATGAATAGAAATGGAAAGTACAAATGGTGTCAGAATCTGTTTTAATACGTTTTACTTGGTCTTTTAACCCTCATCCAACCCTTGTCTCAACTTGACACATTTGTCTCCTAAGAAATTATATTAATCTTCTTATTTTAATCTTTTACCACTGTGTCAGTTTGACAGCGAGGTAGACATTAAGTTGAAAAAATGAGGAATGGATAAGAGTTAATTCATAATAAAGGCTATTGGTCTTATTTTAAATTATCTTGCGATATTAATTTTGCGCAGAAATTTTGTAACGGTATTTAAATAATCCAGGGTCTTTGCAATATACGTGTCACACATGTTTGGGTGACGTGAAAGTCAAAGTGTTAACCAAATATACACGTGTTTCAGGTGACTTGATGGACGAAGAAAATGTCTTGGACTTCCTGACGAGTCTCGAGGCAATGGACCTGCCCGATCGTATCGAAGAGGTGAACTCGAAGATCTTGGAGAAGATCGTCGAGGACACGGATTTCGTGGCAGTCCTTTTCTGTGAGTTCTCTTATATGATCGTATTACATATACAGAACCATAACTGTCTTATCTCGAGTTCGATTTTTGTCAGGAAGAGTGTAAAAATTTAGAAACATGTCGTCGTGAACCGTATACATTTTTTTAAATGAAACTAAACAATGAATGCCACTAGGATTTATTTCAGTTGAATTTACACGAACACTCTTCTTGGCGAGAACAGCAAGAGACCAGTCCACGTGGAATTCTGGTTTAATCACCCGACGAATTATTTATTCCAGCTATGTACATAGTTTACCATTCACGAAAGATCGAAGTACCATTTATTCGATTCGTGTACATAGTACAGATTTTAATTATTATTTTGTTGTCTGACTAATGGATTTCGTGTAAGGCGAACGAGTATTTAACAAACGTTACAGTGTACAGAGGATTAACACGAGCTTTACGGAATTCGCAGCTGAGCCGCGGTTTTATTAACAGGTTTACAAATACGATTTCTTTGGTTTTATTTTTCACTGATACTCGCTACTTACATAAGCGTCGATTGATGCAATAATATGTTACAGAAAGAACGGTTTAATATTACTAACAACGACTCTTTGGTTATAGGTATCTAAAAAGAAATTTTGGTATATGATCGAAATTTATTACAGCATATTTTGTAGATATTTTGATCTTTTGATTGTTAATATTACAAACTACGTACATTGTACACGCCTTCGATCCCGCCTTAACGCTCTACGTAACTGTCAGTACAAAGGAAAATTTTCATTTTATAGGAATTGTAGGTAATCATTTAATGTTAATATTGCAAATAGAATAAGTATAAATTCTATTCATACATCTATTCTCAATCGAACAACGCCCATAACATTCCAAACAATTATCTGACTTCAAATTCAAATGATTGACACATCCATCTGTCCAAAAAAGTAACCTGATAATTGGTATCTAAATCTATAAAAGTCTCGATAAGAATCATAATCTTTACAAAATTTTCCTTCGTTTGAAGAGCGCCGTGAATGTCTGGTCCATCTACCGATGAATCCCGTCGATCCTTTTGTCAGTCGTTTCTCTTCCATTGTCTGCGAACAATTTGTTCTTGTCCGTTGTGAAGAAAAGAATCAACGTATCGCAAAGTGGACAGCCAAGACAATTAAAGGAGGGCCCATAAAATCGTGAAATATATTCCGATCAAATACTTTCTTGATTTTTTAAGGAGGACATTCCACTTTGCGGTTCGATCACTTGCGAAATACTTGTAAATAATACATATATGTGAAACGTTCTTGTGTGTGTTGATACGGATAGGTCCGGATACGCAGCGGTGTGCTGGCACCGGTTCTAGTAAGTACACATTTAAACGAACTCGTTCTTCCGAAATGTTCGCACAGCTTTCATTTTCAACACTTGGTACGCACACCAACTCGAATCTTGGGAGAAGAACAAAAGTACTATAAATAATAATCAAATTCTGCACTATCGATTAAATTCACCATTTACAAAATTTTCGTTTCATTTTTGTGTATGAATTTTTCGAAACATAGGTATATCATACTTTTGTTCTTGAACCCAAGTGATTCGTTCGTGAATTCCTGCCTGTATGTCTCCTTACACGTATTTACCATACCACTACACGTAACAAATGTTCTTTAATCGACACCGTGAGCACATTGCATCGCTTGCAGCCAGTTGCCTCTATTTATCCGCCATAACAGATGGATTCAGAATCCACGGGGGAAAAACGGTGACAACGAAGCCGAGAAGAGCGAAATCAATATATTTTACGATGGATTCCCGTGAAATTTTGTATGAAAAATGCGCGTTTGCCCGGCATTTTGGTAAATCGGTTTAATAGAAAGATCACAAAGGTAACGTGGTGTATTGCAACGAACAATAAATCAGAAAGATCACACGATGTTTCATTATTCACCTCCGTTAAAAGTATTAAACACAATAAGACCCTGTTTATTTCTATTAATTCCGCGTCGTGTGTGTATTCAAACGGGTATCGTGATCGTAGATCGTAGACCATGCATCCACCCCCTAGAATAGAATGAATGTGCGTTTGTAACACGAGAGAAATTTTTTATATACTAATCCGAAGTGTGTTTCGGACTACATCGACAATTAATCGAATCCTTTCCGTACTACGCCAATATTGTCACGATAAATTCATCGAGCTTGATACAATATCCCCGTGACCCCGTTCTTTGATACTGATTCCATTTCATGCAAAACGTCTAGACTAAGGTAATCTGGCGAATTAAAAAAGAAAGCATGGAAAGCGACAAGATAGTCATTCCGAAAGATGGAGAATCGACCCGAACCCAAAGGTCAAGCCGATTCGCGGCCCGTGTAACTCGAGCTTCCGGGGATTCCACGTGCAAAGGACACGGACCAATAACACTGCTTTTTATTTCAAATGGGACAGACAAGCCAGACTGCAAAAAGTGTCTGAAGGCCCTTCAAGAATTGGAGAACATCGACGACGAGGCCGACCAGTTGGGTATCGGTTTCGTGAAGATCGCGGACGAGCAGCTCGCGGACGAGTACAATCTGGGCCCTCTTCCCGTTCTGGTCTACTACAGGCATCAAATTCCTATCATTTACGAGCGTAAGCATTGCTAAAACACAGCAAACAGTGTGTGTGCGTGTGTGTCTTGTAACTACGAATCCTCGGACGTATGAAACTTTACTATATATAACTTCCCTCTATTGAGAACGCAATTTCCTCATTACAGTCTCCTCTCGATTATCGTCTTGAGCTTGGGTCCGCACCGTGACAATAATCGTATAGGGAGAAATGCTTCAGACCCTCGTAAATTCGTTTTCTGCTCGAAGCAGAGGGGCAACAAAGTATGCGTGTGATAGGTTCCACGCCCCCCAAGTGGTGGGGATAACGCCTGGACAATAATCGTGTAGATAAAGCCAGACGATAATCGAGAGGAGTCTGTAAAGTCAGACGATTTCAACCAAAAGATAATCACGTTTACCGAAGAGACACTCACGTGGTATTGACTAAAAATTTATCTAGACGAGCTTAGTAGAGAAGAGGACGTGCTAGAATGGCTGGTAGCGAACAAGAGCACAGGAGACGAGGAGGACGTGATCGAGGACGTCACATCGAAGACCTTGCAGACCCTTATCGGAAATATCGACAATCTGGTCGTTTTGTTCTGTACGTAACCGTTTTCCGGTTTCTTTTCCTTTTTCCCCCTCGATTCTGCTCTTCCGTGTCCATCCTCTAGACGACCACGGTGACGAGGATTCGATGCAGGTGTTGAACGAACTAGAGAAGATCGACGACGACTGTGATAAACACGGGATCCAGTTCGTGAAGATCGACGACGAGAAAGCGGCGAAGGAATTCGGGATCGATTCGGTTCCCGCGATCGTCTATTTCGAGAAGCAGATCCCAAATGTTTACGATGGTGGGTAGGTGGGTCGAGCTGAGTTGGGGAACGTTTCGAAAGGAGATTCCGGTGGTTTTATATACAGAGATTTTTGTAACTGGTAGCATGATCCGGAAGATCATTCTGGATCGTGATCGAAACATTTAACCCGCTCGCTACATCTTTTTGGTGTCTTGTGCAAGAATTCTTTTATATAATATTAAAAACCGATTTGAGGCTATTTAAAACATTTTTTAAAATACATTTTGTTCTGCAAACAATATGCTCACGATAAATAACGGACTAGTAGATAGAGTACGATCGTTTTTCTAATATTTGAATGTTATTTAAAGAAACTTCGTACTGCCGATCGGCAAGAAATGTCCCAGATAGTGTCACTAAAGTGATAAAGTAGACGTCCACTAAAGGAGAAAAATATAGTTAGCGGGTTAATCAATCTGTAAGCTGCAGAATAATGATCTCAGCAATTTCTGAATAATGTTCTCTTAAGGAAAGAGAATTTTATTCGTACTGTTCATTGCAAATTATTTTTCTATAATATGTAGGAATCGTTTCTTTTTCGATTGTGTGATCAATTTTACAGAATTCCCTGTATAACGAGCAGTTGATTGAATGAAATAAAATCGTGTGATCACAGGAGACGTTGAGAACGAAGACGAGATCCTGGAATGGTTGCTGTCGCAGTTGGAGAAAGACGAGATCGAAGACGTTACCGACGAAATGCTGGATCGGTTGATCAAGGATGGAAAGACTCTTGCCGTGCTGTTCTGTAAACTATTTTTCTTTCGAATCTGTTTATTAGGTTGTCGATGATAGACTAGCGCATCTTGTTAATTAGAATATTAAAATGCATTTTAATACAGGTCTGAGGTATTAACATTTTTCTGGCGCGGAGGGTTTTTGTGTTTGCAAATACACAACTTCAAGTGTTCTAAAAATATTTAGAAACTACTACTTAACTTTTACTTATCAAACGTTACATATAGAAAAAACAGTTTTTCCCTATCTTTAACTATTCCAATCGAAGGGTCCAGGGGAATAACGATGAGTTAATACAGTCCAAAGAATCAACAAAAGATTCGCCATTCTATGTACAACAATCTAATACAATTTCACTATTTAACTCGGAAGAACACAATTAAGAGTCCCAATGAAAATTCGTCAGACGACAACAACGACCGGAGGTCTCAGAAGGTTCTGAACGAGCTGGAGAACATCGATGACGAGTGCGATCAGTTGGGGGTGATCTTCGTGAAGATCGACAACGCGGACGAGGCCAAGGAATACGGTATCGAGAAGATGCCCAGTATGCTCTATTTCGAGAAAGGAATACCAACGTTGTACGAGGGTAATCTGGAAGACGAAGAGAAGGTTCTGAAATGGCTGGAGCAACAGCAGAAGAGCGATCACATCGAGGACATCACCGACGAGATGCTCGACATGGTCATCGAGAAGATGCCGCACGTAGCCGTCCTCTTTTGTCAGTGATTAAATTACTTTTTCATTAAGAAACATATGAACTATATCCTCGAGATCTCTCTGTCTGGAGCCCGTTCATATTCCATTTGGATTAATTGCGTAATTCTTTTCGGAACAGACGATAAGGATCAGAAGAAGAGTCAGAAGGTCCTCGCCGAACTGGAGAACATCGACGACGATTGTGATCAGCATAACATAGCGTTCGTCAAGATCTCCGATCTGGAGGAAGGAAAGGAGTACGGTATCGACAGTTTTCCGACACTGGTACTCTTCGAGAGAAGAATACCGCACGTGTACGAAGGTAATTGTCTTCCAAACTGTGATACAATTATCCAAGAATACATCATTGTTCACAAGTAGACCGTAGATTTCCATAAAGTAATGCGGAAAAATTAAAATTAAACAGCAACATACACTACCCCTCGCAAGCATTAGGAGATCAGGTCTTTCTACGAAGAAAATATGACGTTTCGTAAAAACGCTATTTTAGGCGACTTTTATTATTTTTTACTACCATTAGCGTTGTTCATCAAGCTTTAATATCCCTTAAACGATATTTACTCCAGACTTTTAGCAATTTCGTAATGCCTTGTAATATTTACTGTGTATTCGATAATCGTCCCAATACTAAGGAACAGGAGTGTACACCCACGAACAAACTCAGCTTCCACTAGGGGAAAAGATACCGTAGGGATAGAGCCTCCGACCACTTGATATTTGGAATTACTGAAATGTATGCGAAATTAACATTCGATTTATCATTTATTTCACTACCTAGAATAAATTTACCAAGTGGTAGAAGACTTTTCTTCTACGCCGCTTATTCCCCTAGTGGAAGCCGAGTTTGCTCGGTGTACCTAATAGTAGCTTATTGCGCCTAGTAAAGATCGTGTGCGTAACAGAGAAACACTTCGAGTCGAATAACAGAAGAGTTGATCGGTTTTGTCAGGCGACCTGATGAACGAGGATCAGCTGCTGGGCTGGCTGCTGCATCAGAAGAAGCACACTGAGATACCGGAGGTGACAGACGAGATGATGGAGAAGCTGATTGAGACCTCGCCGTACTTGGCAGTCCTGTTTTGTAAGCGATCGATTCGTCTTTCTACCTCCTTTTAACATTCTTCCACTGTTAACCGGTTAGGTAGGTGCTGTTTTGTCGATCGCGGGCGAAAACGAGACACGAATTGATTCATTTCCGTAGACGACAAGGACGACAAACAGGACATACGTATCCTGAACGAGCTGGAGAACATCGATGACGAGCTGGAGAAAGAGGGCATCGTCATAATTCGGATGGACAACGACGCCGAGGCGAAGGAGTACGGTATCGATCATCTGCCGACATTAGTCTATTTCGAGAACAAGATCCCGGCGATCTACGAGGGTGATCTACTGAACGAGGACGAGGTGCTCGAGTGGTTGATCGAGCAGAAAAATACGGCCACCATCGAAGAAGTCACGGACGAGATATTGTCCGATCTGATCGAGGAACACGAATACGTCGTCGCGTTCTTCAGTAAGTGTAACGCTTCGGGTAATATATTCCTTTTGATCGTAACGAGACACGTAGGCGATCCGAAATAATCTTCACTTTACAACCTAACAATAATGGTTCCAATGAGTATTGGAATTAGATCGTTACATTTTTGAGGTACTTTCGATTATAATGAGAAAAGGACAGCGAGTGAAAAAAAAAAGAGGGACTGATCCTCACGATGCGTGAAAGAGAATTCTCCCTCAATGGTGGGGATGAACACCGGGTGTTTACGATGTAGATCACTTCGGGCATTAATCGAAGAATTACTGTACAGGGTTATATATAAAAATGAAATCATTTTTGTTTATTAATTTCCATGATAAAACTCAATGGTGGGGATGAACATCGGGTGCTTACTCTGTAGATCGCTTCGGGCACTAATCGAAGAATTACTGTACAGGGTTATATACATATAGAAGTGAAATCATTTTTATTTATTAATTTCCATGATAATACTCACAGGCGGGGATTGCGAGGAGGGAGACGAGTGTGATAAAGTCCTGGAAGAACTCGAGAACATCGACGACGAACTGGACGAGACGGGCATCATCTTCGTCACCACGGAGGATACTGGATTCGCGAAGAAGCATGGAATCAAAAGCTTCCCCACTCTGGCCTTCTTCAGGAACAAGGAACCATTGATCTTCAAGGGCGACATCGAGGACGAAGACGAAGTGCTGTCGTGGATCACCGATGAGGACACTCTCGAGATCCCTGGAAAGATCGAGGAAGTGAACGGCAAGATGCTCGAAAGTATACTGGAGGAGAATGACTATGTCGTTGTCTTCTTCTGTGAGTACATACACACAGTCTTCAGTGGATTGTCTACGGAGTGTAACAAAATTGTAACAAAGCCTCGGATAACATTTTTGCTAGGGAAACACTTGTCCCAAATCGCCTCACGAGTGACCCATTTCAGGGACCTACAGCACTTTTGTTACACCCTGAATCAGGGACTTCTACCGAAACGTAAAATACCGGTATTATACCATTAATGGTTGAACCTTCACCATATACAACCCTATATAAGCCTTACCATCACAGAAACCGAAAAAATACCGGGATTTATTTCTGTTTTCAGTAATAAATCGGTTTTTGTATAGCTTTGATGGCATAATACCAGTATCAAAATCATACCAGTTTAATGAATACAGCACGTCTGTTATAATCGTTTCGATTGCAGACAAAGAAGGTGACAAGAAGAGCCAAAAGATCCTGCAAGAGCTCGAGAATATCGACGACGAGTGCGAGGAGAAGGATATCGATTTCGTGAAGATCTCGGACGACGGTATAGAGAAGGAATACGATCTTCCTGGTCTGCCAGCGTTGGCGTTGTACAGACACAAGTTCAGGCAAGTGTACGCAGGCGACATGATGCACGAGGAGGCCATATTGGAATGGATCCTAGAGCTGCGAACCCAAACCCCGGATGTGATCGAAAGCGTGGACAGGAAAACACTGCAAGTGCTCATCAACGATGTCGAACATCTTGCTGTATTCTTTTGTAAGTTTATTTTGCTATGGAAATTTGGTTAATTTTGGTGAGTCAGTACGAAATACTATCTGAAACAGCTCGATACCTATTGGTTGTACCAAAAACCGTTTTAATGAATTATATAGCATTTTAAAGGATGCATCGGATGGTTATAATTTCATTCTTTTATAACCTATGCTTTTTGAGATTTCAAGGTGATCTTTTAAAGGTCAATGTATGTTTTTGTTAATATTATTCTATAGGTTGCTGAATTCGTTCTTCCATCGACAACGCCGTGATATTAAAAAAAGAAAGACGCATTGACCCCGAAAAGACTCAAGATCACCCTGGTATCTTAAAAACATAAGATTAAAAAAAATCAAATTGTATCCATCCTGTGGCCCTTAAAATGCTACATAATTGATTAAAACGTTGTTTGGTAACGACAATAGGTAACGAGTTATTTTAAACAGTATTGTTCTCAGTGACTCGCTCTGTATATCTATAGTTTATGTCAATGTTTAAGTTTGAAAATTATAGAGTATGTCGCGAACGCCACGGAGATTGAAATATTTTCAGGGAAACTGTATTATGTCGATGTCTCTTCTTTTAACAGACGACGATAAATGCGAGTCGTGCCCGGAAATCTTGGAGGAGCTAGAAACCATTGACGACGACACCGACAAACACGGTATACAATTCGTAAAGTCGAATGACGCTAAATTAGCCGCTGAGATCGGCGTATTCTCGTTCCCGGCTCTCGTTTATTACGAGACTGGCGTTCCCATCATGTACGACGGTAAGTCTCGAATGCTTCTTCCATGGCTTTCTTCGATCACGATCAACATTTCCCTCCCTCGGATAGATCATCTTTGTTTCATCGCGCAAGGTGGATCCAGTTATCATTTTTTCAGTCGTGGAACGAAACAAAGATCGCAAACAGACGTCTTCTTTGCGCTCCCTTAAGAGATCCTTCTCTCTGCATTGTTCTTCTTTAAACGAAAATTCGAACGCGAACACGAAAAACGTTACGTTTTTGGTAGCGTGAAAATTGCCGGAGTACAGAACGGAAAGTTAATCATTCGTGGGGAATTGGTCACGAGTAAGGAACATATATATATATCAGACACATTCAGTGCCAGTCAAAATTCGAAAGAGAATAACTAATAAGGAACAGAGAATTTTCGTATGTTACTCGGTAAGCAGAAGTGACAGTTTCATTTGTAAAATAAGATATTATTTCATTTTGAAGGGGCACAAACGGGACCAAGTAATTTTTCAATTTAATATTAAAGTTTTGACTATCCGTAGTATGTAGAGCTGAACTGGTGATTTCACTGGCAGCACAAGACACTGCAATCGCAGAAACCAATTCTAACTTTTATTCATTGTCATTTCTATAATTTTAATATTTGTACGTTATACTGTCAATTTATTGTATTATATACAGGCTGAACCACATAGATTGTCCAATCTGTACGTTACAGACGCGTTTGAAACAATTTATGGGGTTGGACATTGAAAATCGACGGTAGTCTTCATATCTGTTTAAAATGAAAAATCATTAACGTAATAAAATTAAGAAACAATATATGAACAGTAACAATTGCAGAAATGGACAAATTCATCTTGTATAGATACATATTATAATCAGACTAGGTCCTGAATGTGTT
>NW_015373997.1:634871-644780 GCF_001272555.1 Dufourea novaeangliae | reverse complement strand
CCCCCGCCCCAAAAAAAAATCCTCCATGGAGCTACGCGACCTAAGAATGCAGTTGTTATACTCGTCTACATCTCGATGTATCATTCCGTTTATCATTTATCGATACGGCTTTTCATTTCTCGTTTGGTAATCATCGTTTTACACTTCTTTAATTCCATTGTAAATGTATTGTCCATTTTTCTTTTCATATATTATTTTTTTGTTATTTCTTCTTTTTCTTGTTTGCGATTGCAGAGGTGGTAAGTAAAACACAAATATGTCGTAATCTGTTTCGATTCCGAAGCGACGATGATACTGCAATGTTCCGCGGTACGTAGCTCCAGGGAGATCTCGATCGCACTTTTACCCAAATATTAATAACAATGATTTCTCCAAAGCGAGCCGATGGTTCCTGTTGTAGTTGACAGCTGTCGTCTGCAGCGAGTTCCGAGTCGATGAGAATCGGACTAGCCTCCGCTTGACAAAAGCGAGGAAAGACGTAATCACGAATGTGGGGGGAAGGGGGGGCCGGATTTACGTTCGGAATATCTCGACAATGTCGAAAGTAACGATTGTCATTCGTGTGATTCGATGAACCCACGTGTATTTTTTGGATACGTTCGAACAATTAATTTCAACCACTGTTTTATTAGTATCGTACGGGAAAAGTAACAATTAGAAATAGAAGAAAATTCTTTCGGTGAGTTACCACGGTAAAGATTCCGGTGGAGGCTGGTCCACGCTAAAATGGCTGCCCTAAAAAGAGTCGTCGACTCGCCGCGAGATATTCTGATCTGTTGAAAAAAAAAATTGAAAAAAAAAAATAAAAACATGCACGTTTGGCTTTTGATGCGCAATTGGGGATTGGAGTGAAACGTTCTCTCTGCACTAGTAACGTCAATGATCTCACGAGTCAATCTATCTTCCTTTAAATTCAATGTACAATCGTTCTCTCTCTTTCTCCCCATCTGTCTCTTTATTTCTGTCCTGAAGTCTCTTTTATATCTATCTATTGTTTCTGTTTCCATCCATTTTCCCCTAAAACAACATTCTCTCTCTTTTGTTCTCCTCCTATTTATTTTTTTAATTTCGAAACACCACCTGCCCTCCCCCCTCCACAAATTGACTCGTGAAGAGACTGAGAATCAAATGAGCCGTAGGCTAGCCAAGTCTGATTTTCAAGTTTCTCTCTATTTCTCTTTTGTCTGAATCTCTATCTCTCTACTTCTCTCTCTATCTATCTATCTGATTTTCAAGTTTCTCTCTATTTCTCTTTTGTCTGAATCTCTATCTCTCTACTTCTCTCTCTCTCTATCTATCTATCTCTCTCTCTCTCTCTCTATCTCTCTTTCTCTTTCTCACTCTCTGTATTCTGACTCGTTGTATATTTGCTTACTGCAGGCGACGGCTGTTTCTACATCGGCATGGGAGGTAAAAGCGCGAAACCCAAGATTCCCTCCTATGAGCCCTACCAGTGCTGTCCTGCCAAGCTCGCCCACGGCACCAAGGTCGCCAAGGCCACCAAAATCAGTCCGACGGCGAAGGACAGGGGCAAAGCACACGGTGCTGAGAGGTCGGACAAGTTGGGACTGCCGGCCCTGAAGCCGATTAACAAGCTCACGGCGAAGGACAGCAGAAAGACCGCAACCGTGTCATCGGGGGTTATCAAAACCGGCACGGACCAGAAGGCTAAGAAAGGATTCTTCGGAACCGGTAAATATCTCAACTGGCTGTGGTAAAAGAAAAAAAAAAGTAAAAAAGTGAATTCAATTGCCGATTTAAATCACTGCCCACGCGGAATCCACAACCGAGATCGGTCGTCGTACGCACACGATCGTCGAACGCAATACGGAAGATCTGACGTTGGGATCCGGTGTCGATCGTCTCGAAGACGGTTGGGGAATCCTCGAGGACAGGTCGAAGACGTCGAAACGATAACGGACGATACCGAGAAACGGAGCATTTCTTTAGACGAGTGTTCGAAAGGGATTTGGGTGTCGACACGGATAACGCCCATACGTGGGATGCTGTTGCGAAAGAGACGTGTAGTGTACACGTCCACGCGACACCTGGTGGGCAGTGATTTGAAATCAGCACCGTAGGGAAGCACGTAGATGGGGTTTAGTCGTAGTGCCAGTGACACCCGATGTCAAGAGG
This sequence comes from Dufourea novaeangliae, assembly GCF_001272555.1. Classification (NCBI taxonomy): domain Eukaryota; kingdom Metazoa; phylum Arthropoda; class Insecta; order Hymenoptera; family Halictidae; genus Dufourea; species Dufourea novaeangliae. The sequence continues at coordinate 642,644 of NW_015373997.1, read as the reverse complement.
GTCTGGAGCCAAAAAAAAAAAAAAAAAAAAATAAGTAAAGATGATTGAGAAACTCGGCCGGCTGACGAATCGTCTTCGTATCTCGAATACAGGTGTCTCGCGCGGTCCATGAAGAGAATCACTGAGCCGCAAGTTCTGGATGAGCAAGACGATCCAAGACACGTGCTATGGAAGCCGGTGGCTGGGTCCCTCGGATTCCTCGGAATCGTCGGGATATATATATACATACATATAAATGTTTCGCGACAGTCTAGTTATTAACACGTTCGATCGACCACAATGTAAACGTAATCGAGCGTTCGCGACGGCTATACGTCTATGTTAAACATGACGGAGCTATAATCACGAATGAATTCAACCGTAAACACAACTTTAAAATAACCAATTCTGTCTTGAATACCATCGACATCATCTGTCGAAAAATTTCAAAATTACTCGAAAATTAATATTACCAGAAGATCGTTTATAGCTCCGTCGCGACGTCCACCGATCCTCTACCCAATTTCCCGGCAATCTGTGTGTGTCTGTCCACGAAACCTTGTAATCGTCGATCGAATCCGTCAAAAGACAAAAACAAACGATTAACGTTAGCACGGCCGCGATTCACCGAATTATATACCGTCCGTCTCAGAAGAACTGGGGAATAGATTAACACCGTTATCGTCGAGATCAACAGTCGTGTAACTAACGAATTTAAACGAGACTTAAAAAAAAAAAAACGAATAACAGTCTCGAAAAGCCGCGATGAGAATCGGAGGATACAGTTTTTTTCTTATATCCCACTGAGAGTTGGGTCGGGTTTGTGGCCTGTTGCAGTTGTGGCCGGGCTCCCGTACATCATGAAAGTCTAACGTGATCGTGTGGAGAAGCATCGCCGGAGGCGACGGACGAATCGGAAGAGAACACAGAGAGTGCCCGCGAGCAACGTGAAAACGCAAAGCTGAGACGAGACCCGGTAATCACACCAAGAGAACCACCCCACACCCCGTCTATCGACCGATAGACACACCGACACACCGAGAGCAAAGAACTGAACATTCAGAATTACTCGTAAAGGAAAAGAAAAAAAAAAAAAAAGAAAAAGAAAGTAATGTTTCTTCGTTCGTCGAACGATCTTGTTCCTGATGCCATCGTCTCACCATCGTCATTTAATCGTCATCCACGAATACCCAAAGCGATCATTATATATATATATATATCGTCATGTTCGACACGTACAATCATCTTATCTCCTCCATCGATCATCAAGTCACGAGATTCAGAGTCTAGTCCCATCCATGAACGACGCGGAATCATGAATCATGCGCCCTTTTTTCCCAACCCCCCATGTAAGGGTTTCTGTAACGTTAAACATCTCTCTCTCTCTCTCTCTCTCTCTCTCTCTCTCTATCTCTCTCTCTCTACCTTCACTACCTTTTTTTCTTTTTCTTCAAAAGAAATTAAACGTCCCTCGATACGATTTTCACCTTTAACGGTTATGGATTCTTCTTAGAGTTTCTTTGTAACGATCGAAACAGGACCCTGCGAACTCGATTTAAAAACGTCATCGTCGCGCGCGTGTCACGTTCGGGAGTTCGAGTTTCAAGTATCGCCGAGTTCGCAGCTCTAAAACCTTGCCGGTCCGATGCATTTCACTTGCAGAAGTAAATTATACGCTGCGTGGCATTACTATAAAATCACCCTAGAATTTGCAACCCTTCTGTACCGTGGTTAAAATGAAAACGAACTATTTTTCTTCTAGGGAATATAATATATCCTTTTCTGGAGAAATATTATTTCTCAACACGACTTCAGATATGGCATACAGACTCCTCTCGATTATCGTCCCGAACTCGGTTACGCGCCAGGACAATAATCTTATAGGAAGAAACGCTTCATACCCTGGTAAATTCATTTTTTGCCCGAAGCCAAGTGGAAGGGCAACAAAGTATATGCTTGACAGATTCCACGCCCCCCTCTCCCCTAAGTGGTGAGAATAACGCCTAGACAATAATCGTGTAGAACAAGCCTGACGATAATCGAGAAAAGTCTGTACTTGGTTCGTTTTTATTTTAACCACAATACATAAAAATTGAAAAGTTCAGGGTGGTTTTAGAGTTATGCCACGCAGTGTATACTCGTGTCATTCGTGTACTCTCGGACACATCGGTGACGTGCGCGCGAAAAACGGTGAAAAAAATGCCGATCGAATGTCGGCCATTTTGTTCACACCTCCTCGCCAACCCCATTGTCAGCGTCGCGACGACACACGAAACGCCGCTGTTCCATTGCATTTCATCGGTAACGGGCGCGTGAACGCAACGACCGCCGGACTCGTTCGGGGGTAGAAACGATCTGTTGCCGAACGTTTTGTAGTGTTTCGTCTAGATTTCGCGGCGTTAGAGTTGTGGCGACGTTTCGAACAGTCTAATTGAACATCGATCCGCTGGTTTTAACCCTGGAACGTCGATTCGCGAGCAAAAACTTGACTCGACGAAGAACAATCGAAACGATTTTTTCTGTTTGTTGTAGAAACAAACGCGTAGAAAGATCGAATACCACCGCTCGTGCATTGTGTTCCATGGTTAAAACGAATGAATTCGCGTAAATAATTCCTGAATACAATCTGCAGATCTCTCAGAGTATGTTTATGTCAGAGTTGAACGGATGGCAAAAGTTGCGTATTGTAGTCACTTGGCGATCACGGCGATCCGTGTCGAATTGGAATAAACGATGGTTGTGTTTTTCTTAACATTGTGCCAGATGAAAAACCGAGAAAATATATCAGTTCAAGCGCTTCGTTCGGGTCCTGTGCGCTAAGCAACCACGCCCATCCCCAAGCTGAAAAAAGTACACCAGAGAAATCGAATTTTGGTGTGCACGTTGGATACACACACGGGTTAATCACGAACAACGCGACATAATATATTCGATATAGAAAACAACACACGAACGCTGTCGTTTACCCAGTGCTACTCTCATCGTGGCCGGCGACATAAACATACCCTCAATTCCTCAACAATAAAACGTCGAGGAACACGTGCGTTTCTTATTCACGCCAAGCTAATCACTAATCGCTTTATCGCTTACTGGGCCGCACGAGCCAGCACTAGAAAGAACCAAAAAAAAAAAGAGGAAAAAATTCACCGAAAACTAAAAAAAAAAGAAAAAAAGGAATGAACAGAAGGAAGAAAAAATGAGTGATCGATACGCAAGTCTTGTTCGTTCTTTTTTTCTCTCTCTCTCTCTTTTCGAGCGGTCCACGCGGGCCCGACACGGAAAGACACCGGGAGAACGCTCACCTGTTTATTTATTTATTTATTTATTTATTTATTTATTTATACGAGTATACTTTATTTGTTGATTTCGTTGTACCTCCGATAGTGCTGATAATCTGTACAAACTACTTCGCGTGGACACCTGTACTCGTGTGTGTCACGGTCACCGAGCTCTGGGCGCGATAATTAATCCGTCAATGCAAAAGCGCGTACTGCTGTCGGAAGAAACGATTTTCTTTTTATCAATTCCAATCCAATTCTATACTTGAAACCAGAAATATATCTTGACAGAGTTATTTATTTTTTTTTTCTCGAATGATCAATCAAAAAGAAAGTGAACAATCGATCGGATTTCACACAAACAATTACATCATGGTTTTTAATTATCGCGCTGCGTCTGTGATCGCGATTATCAGGGCACGAGGTTTTCTTCAAATTGCTCGTGAACGTTTGCGCAAGTTTTGCCGACACAAGGGCCGCCGAGCATACCCGGCGTCCTCGTTTAATCGCATAAGAGCAACATGTACGACAATAAACTCGATAATAAATATTGTTTCCTAGTACCAATTAGTATCCTTTGTACTTGCTTCGCCCGTTACTGCTAATGGTAGCCGTAGAACCCGTACCCTCCCACGTATCGCCCGTAATTTCTCCAAAAAACACGCACCGAATCTGATTAGTCAAAAAAAAAAAAAAAAAGAAAAAAAGAAATCATCTTTCCGCTGTACGAGTCCAGTAATACGAATTGCACCTCATTAAGATCACATTTTTTGGTAGATTACTATAAGTCTTATGTGAAGCTAACTCAGAGGCTTGTTAGCGACACGCTTTTGGTACTCTGTCGAACAACGCACGGGAAGACACGTTTCATCGAAACTCGATTCACATACGACACATTTGCATGAAAACTTTCGACATAAATCGAGGTCCAAATTCGACCGAGATCAGAGTTCACGTATCCTGGAAGCTGATCCTTCCATTTATGACGAAACGTTCTGTCTCGCTACTTCTCGACAGCGTGTTGCGAGTCGCCGCAGGGTAAGTTCCCAGAAATCTCCTGGATTCGTGATAAATCGTAACGAATAGCCATTCCAGATCGTTTGTAAATGAATGTTTCTTGAACGGAGAATTATAATAAAACCACCGGGGATCCGTTGGTCTGCTCTCCCCTTTTAATGAAATCTTCCGTAAATTATTTTCCGATTCGTTAACGGAGGGAGGATTTTCCGATTCGATCGATAGGGGGAGGGTGGGCTTTTCCATTAGGATCAAAGTACATTCTGTGGAAATGTATGATAACTCAGGTAATCTGCTCGACGAGAGCGAGGTGCTCGATTGGATGGTGAAACAGAAGACGGACGAGAGCATCGAGGAGATCGATCGTGACACCCTTGCCAAGTATATCGAGACGAAAGAATTCCTGGCTGTCATTTTCTGTAAGACATTATTCTCATTCCCACGTTGTTCAAAAGCTAACACGAGATCGTCGCGTGTCCCCCGCAGTAAGTTGATACAGTCATCTTCTTCACCCAGCGGTTAATCGATTTTTAATACAATCGTAACGGGTAAGTAGGATCTAATAACTAAATAATCAATCAAGATATCAATATAGAATCTTACGAACCTACGAACACGAATATCACGAGCTGAACTGCCGTGAACCATAGGACTTCATTTATCGTTTCATGTCTTATAATTATTAAATACTTGTACAAATTTCCATTTTCATGGAGTAAATTGGAAAATCTAGAATCACAGAAAAATTAACGAAATCCGTAGATTTCCTCCAAAAATCCCCCTGTTAATTCATCTCAAAGTGTTTCGCTACATAAATAAAAAATCCTCGCGTTTAATACTTGTTCATCTAAGAGAATCATCTAACTTCTTCGCGAAGAATATAAACTAAAAGACAATTAAACGGTCGATAATCCATCGATTCGAAACGAAAGGCGTTGTCTCGGTTCCGTAGACAAGGAGGAGGATCCAGAGAGTCCCCGTGTGCTCCGGCACGTCGAGCTGATCGACGACGAGGCTGCTGAGTACGGGATAAAGATCGTCCGGATGAAGGATCGTCTGATGGCGAAGAAGTACGGATTCCGGAACCCGCCGGGGATCACGTACTTCCGGAAGGGTAAAAACATCAACTACGACGGGGACATAGACGACGAAGAGGAGATCCTCGATTGGCTGACCAATCCCGAGAACATGGAGCTCACCGATCACATCGAGCGTATCAACAAGAAGATGTTCCACAAAATACGACAGACGACCGATTACCTGGCTGTGTTCTTCTGTGAGTATCGAGTTCGAGTTAAATGTATCCAGCGTAACAATGTATTTTCTAGATTTAGGGTTCCATGTGAAATTCAACATTTCTGGACCACTTCGAACCGTTGAGCTGAATCCATTATATTTCTCCTTTCGATATTCGAGGATGTGTTGTTTCAATGAAAATATTCCAGTTAGAGCGCGGTACAGACTACTGTCGATTATTGTCCCGAACTCGATCCGCGCCGAGACAATAATCTTGTAGGGAGAAATGATTCAGTCCCTCGGAAATTCTTTTTTTATATTCTTCGAATTTACATACAAAATTTTTTGTACGAAGCTCGAGTTTTGCATTTGACTGAGTTCCATCCCCCTTCCCCTCCCAGTGAGGGGGATAACGCCTGGACAGAAATCGTGTAGAAGAAGCCAGACAATAATCGAAAGGAGCCTGTACTATGATACTTTAATTTACTAAATAAAATGAGAATTTCGAGCGTTTCGAACGCGGTGGCGCGCGTATGTTTAGACAGCAACGACTGCAAACAGTGTGGCAGAGTGCTGGCAGAGATCGAGCACATCGATGACGAAGCTGACGGAGCGGGAATCAAGTTCGTCAAGATCGACGACAAACAACTGTCCAAGCAATACGGCGTGTTCGCGCTGCCCGCCATTTTGTTCTTCAAAATGTCCTCGAAGGAACCAGTCATTTATGCAGGTAACTATCGAAACTCCTGTTGGAATTGGACACCTTTAACGATTATTCTTTTCGTAATTGGAATCTGTTATCGTTTATCGTAGGTGATTTGTATGACGAAGAGCAAATTCTCCAGTGGCTGATGACGCAGAAGGATCCATCCGGAGAGGTAATCGAAGATTTGGAAGGAGAGGACCTTCTGAATTTGATTAGAGAATCGGAATCACTGGCGGTGTACTTCTGTAAGTCTGACAGTCCTTTTTTTTTGGAATGTATCACTAGCCTGTTGCGTGGCACTGTATTCCAACATTAATATATACTCCTTTCCAGTCTACATTCCATTTTACTCCATTTTCTCTCTTTCTTTTGAACGCTGACTTCAGTGAAATTTGAGTAGACGGTACAACAAAAATTTTCAAACATTTTTCTCATATAGCGTCATATTTCTTTGTTGACGTTCAGTAAAGAAAAATTCATTCGAAATTATTAAACGTAATACATAATATAATCTTTTCTTTTCGTGATATTTCATGCAATTTTTCCTATGCTATTTCAAATCTTTTTGAGAACAATCATTTCAATAATTCAAGAATCGTTAGTACTTGGAGAAAATTTCCACCACCATACCCATTCCCTTCATCCTTCCAAGACGAATTCCTCTGTCCGTTCCGATTTCCCTCTAATCGCTAAAGATTAACTGCTGACCGCAGCCAGCAACTTGTCTGCGTGAATTAATTCCTGCTCTGGAAGCAACGTTGTCGAGCCAGAACAAAAAAAAAAAAAGAAAAGAAACGTCCCGCGAACTCAATGTACATAGATCACGACGAAGCGTCGTCGTGTTGTCTTGCGCTTAATTTGTCAGGCTTAATGTGTCGCAAACAACGATTAATCGAGCCGAATCGTTTATTGTCCGTCCGTGTCTCTTTCTCTCTGTCGTTGTCACGTTGCTATTGGCCAATCTTCTATTCATCCCCCCCTGGTCTCGTCCGTACGCCCGAGACTGTACACGTTGTCTGCTAATGCCGCAGGGAACAGAACGCTTTGCGAGTTGTGTCAGGCAAAAAATCAGCGCAAGCAGGGCCGTCACAGGGACCACAGGAACGTCGAACACGAGGCGGCCGAGGAGCTCGATGGTACACGTGAACACAAAAAAAAAAGAGAAAAAAAACAAGAATTTTGATTTGCCGACCCGGTTTTCTCTTCGCCGATACTCTAGACTATGTTTCCAGATAGATCTTCCAGAATTCTCATTCACCGTGTGCACACCTCAGAACACGAGCATATATCCACTCACATTTATTACCACGAGACATTGGTCCCGACGTGGACCATTTTTTGGGCGACATTTTTGCCCCGATTTTGTCGCTTCGTTTTAGTCCCGACGACACGCGTGTGTTCGATCTTCGATCCCCGATAGTCGGATGTATGTTTTTTTATTCGAGGGAGAAGATTCGTGCCAGAAACGCGAAGGACGTTTCATGGTTTCTGATTCCTTTCCAAGATGGCGGATCTACGGACCTTCTCTCTACCCACGAAGCATACCGGTTTTTTTTT
>NW_015373997.1:627184-634830 GCF_001272555.1 Dufourea novaeangliae | reverse complement strand
ATCGGAAGAAGATTATTTTTCGCGATTTATACACGATTACACTGTCACACACAGGTGTACCTGCACGTTTAGAGTGCATGCAGAAGACCGTAGAGCCACGCAGAAGAATCATAGTGCCCTAGACACCCCAGCTGATCAGCATGTCTTTTCCGTTTGATCGTGTTTTGCGTAGATTCGACGAAATCAGATTTTGTTTCGGACGATTTCTGCGGTTTCAGTTTCAATTTACTGTTTTTTTTTTTCGTTAGATTTAGTACCTAGCCTGAGTTGGAGAACAGCTTTCGTAGATCGTCACGAGCCCCTGAACACCGCACAGACTGATCCACTTCGTGTTCCTCCCCCGATAGATCGCAGTATTTCTCAAGTAGACACAGTTTTCCAAAGGTTCGTGAATTTTATAACAATATAGTTTCCTGTTTAGACGTCGAAGACTGCGAGCAATGCGTGGGAATTCTGGAGGAATTGGAGAACATCGACGACGACTGCGACAGACATGGCATCACGTTCGTTAAAACTCAAGTGAGTTTGGAAATCGACTACGTTTCATAACTTGAAACTTTTTAAATGCTTGTTTGAAAAATATACAGGACTGTTTAAACCTATTTTCTAGGATTACAAAGTGGCAGAAGATTATGGCGTCACTGACTTTCCGGTGTTAGTTTATTTCGAGAACCAAGTGCCTAACGTGTTTGAAGGTTTGTAACATAATACAAATAAAACGATTGTTTATTAAGTGTGATAAAAACAATAAGAATAATAATAATAATAATATAGCCACAAGTTAAGTGATATATGTTTTTTGAATTTTCGTAGGCGATTTATCAGTGGAGGAAGAGGTTTTGCAATGGCTGATCACGCAGAAAACTGAAGACAGAATCGAATTGATAACCAGAGTGATGCTGGAAACGTCGGTAGAAGAGACCCAGTACCTTGCGGTATACTTCTGTAGGTGTTAAACACTTCATTGGTATAAATTATATTCTTACAATTTACATGAAAAAGAAAACTTCCAACACTTTGTTCCTCTTGCAGATAAACAAAACTGTCATATATGCGATGAAATTTTGGAAGGACTGGAGAAAATCGACGACGAATGCGACGTTTTCGGTATTCATCTGGTGAAGATTCAGGATCCACAATTGGCGAAACGATACTCGATCAAAACTTTCCCTGCTCTCGTCTACTTCCGAAATGGCAATCCTCTTTTATTCGAAGGTCTTTACACATTTCTATGGGTTATAATACGTTAATAAAATATAGTGTAACTAGTGGTAATTTGATCTCTGTGGTTCGTAGGTGATTTACAAAACGAAGAATCGGTTCTCGAGTGGTTGATCGACGACGACAACCGCGAATTGGCAGACGAGATCGAGTCCGTGAACGACAGGATGCTGGAGAGACTTATGGACGAGTCACCGTTCCTGGCAGTCTTCTTCTGTAAGATTCGAAATGTCCAGGGTGTCTCGGAAATAAACAGCCAAGGAAGATCTTTCCGTTCTGTCCATACTTTTGTCCATTTTACAACTGATTTCAATTGTTTCCGAGACATCTTGTTCTCTGAATTCTTAAAGGGTTACATAACTTCGACAGGTCATAAAATAGGGTTATCTTTCTGAGTAATTTTTTTACATAAAAAACGTTTCATTAAATAATCAAAATCTTTGTGTGTATAAATTAAGCTGCATTCTGTTATTAACAGAAATTTTCAGCTGCATTCTGTTATTCAGAAGGCTTCCTCACCGTTACAACATTTTCGGTAACAGATCTCTATGAGGTTTTATCGGGAGCATAATTTCTTTTTTTACATTAAACTAGACAGAAAAACTAGTACGTGTTAAAGTCGATTTTGAAAGATTTATTTGTTGCAAAATGACAGCTACTCAAAGTCAAGAATGCGATTTTCGACCTAATTTCTCATTTTCTTTTGTTAATAAAAAAAACAAGAAATCGAAAAATCGCTTCGACAACCTACTAGATTATAGTCTTAAGAATGTTCATGCTAAATTTTATTCAAATTACCGCAAGTGCTACAATTGTTAAGAGGTCTTGAGAGTAAAAAGTGAATGCAGCTTAATTTGTTCACAAAAAGATGTATATCTAGATTTTTTAATAAAACGTTCTTTTATATGAAAAAAAAAATTCATAAAAGTAACCCTATTTTCCAACCTGTCAAAGGTATGTGACCCCTTTAATTAAGACTCAAAATTCCATCGAACGGATTGACCTTCGTTCCGCAGATGACGAAGATTGTCCCGAGTGCGACGATATCATGGAAGCCTTGGAAAAGATCGACGGTGAGGCAGATTTGTTCGGTATCGATTTCGTGAAGATCTTCAGTCCGGAGGCCGCCGAGAAATACGGAATTCTGAATGTCCCATCCCTCGTCTACTTCCGTAAAAAGACGCCGTTGATCTACGACGGGGATCTAACGCAAGAGGATAAGATCCTCTCGTGGTTAACTTCGCAGGACGTCTTCGAGATCAAGAACGAGATCGAGGAGGTCAACAAGAAGATGCTGGACAAGCTGCTCGACGAAAACGAGTTTCTAGCTGTTTTCTTTTGTAAATACCTGTCTAAATGACTCTCGATTTAACCGGTGAAACCTTTCTAGGCAAGTTCCGAATTCGATGATCGATATTTCAGACGAACACGATAACAAAGAGAGCGAGGAAGTGAACGAGAAGTTGGAGAACATCGACGGCGAGACGGACAACTTGGACATCACGTTCGTCAAGATGGCCGACCCGAGATACGCCAGAAAATGGGGCGTCACTAAGCTTCCTGCCATTGTCTATTTCCGCAAGAGATTCCCCAGTATTTATCGAGGTGAGTGTAGCTCGCTTTAAAACTGAATCTATAAGAATAAATCAACTAAACAAAGAAATTCCATTCACCTGAATCTATCAAACTGGTATATATGTATATATTATACAAATTAGTTTAGTACGTAACATTCAACATTGGTGTTTCTAGTATTATACGAGGTGATGGGAAGAAAGGGTTCGTAACTTCTAAAAAAAAGTCCCAAATGCATCGAAAAAAGAATATTTTCGAAGTTATAAACAGTCTTTTTTTTAGGTTAAAGCTAATGACGTTTCGAGAGCTATCATACCGTATGGAAACAATGCATTACCTTATCATTGTTTCTTTTTCTGATCACAAAAGATTTTCTACAATTTTTATTAATTGTTCTACAATTTTCGTTATTGTTTCCATACGGTACCAGTAGCTTCCAAAAGTCACTCGTTTTACAGAAAGAAAAGATTGTTTATAACTTCTAAAGTGTTAATTTTTCGATCCATGCCCAGATTACGCCTTGAAGACATCCGTTTTACGGCTATTCTAGGCCTAAGGCGCTTTTAAGCCGTCTTCAAGGCGTCATTAAAAGTCGTGTGCTATCTGGGTATTTATTAAGACTTTTTTTCACCATTTGACGAGTAGGTACTATCTACCTGACGAACACTTTTTTTCTATCACCCTATATACAAAATAAGATTTCGTGAACATTAATCCTGCACTTTCGTGTACTACTTTTCGAACGGGTGTTTCTTCTGTTAAAGGTGATATCCACAGCGAGCACGACGTGCTGGAGTGGCTGCGCAAGAACAGGTACCGTCAACCGGAGCTGAACATATACATGTACATGCTGATCGCCATCACCATGCTGTTCGCCATGTACACCGGCTTCCTCTTGTCGTGCTTCCGATCGGAGCCCGCGGCGCCTGCGTCGCATCCGAAGCAAGCGTGAGAACACGGACACGGGACCGGAAAATGCCAGGGAAAATGAAACGATTACAGAGACTACACGTGGACTGTTGCTGCGCGAATGTGCGTTGTTGTTGCTCCGACTTGTTTCACTTAAATGAACGCCGTTCGTCCGGAACGAACGTAATACGATCAAGAATGGCTCGACGAGATTCGACGATGATAGAGACCTGTCGTTGCGCGTGGCATCGACAAGCGTACCTACATGTTTCGCTTGTGTTAGCCGATGAACGAACGAGAAAATGAATACTATTTTTTTTTTTAGCCGTTATAATTACCCCGTGTCCACGTCCAGATCGTCTTTGAAGTCCGATTCGAGAAAGGGACGAATCGAAGAGCAGTCACAGAGACGAAACGGAGTGGCCACGGTGTATATGCGAGAAGAAAAACCAAACGTGGACCAAATCCATCGACCTTTCCAAGAAGATTTTAGACCTCTGTCAAATTTACACGAAAAGATCCAGGGGAGAGCCGAGGGAGTCCGAAGAACGCGGAGCGATGGCGCGTTAGTTTGAGATATACCCGTTATCGGGTACCATTGACTCGAGACGCATCGTGTTTTAGGGAAATCGTTATTACAAAGCGTATCGATTATTGTTTGCTATATTTTGAACGGGTCCCGAAATCTTTGTATTCGCCACTGGATTCTCGATTTGCTTCGTTACGACTCCACTGTACATCCGTATTCCGACCACACTTTGTAATCTCTTATCGATGTCGTACCACGTATCAGGAATTCTTTTTTGCTGTGTTTCATTTTTTTTTCATTTTTTTTTTTCTTTCTTCTTTTTTTTTCTCTTTTTTTAGAGTGAATAAGCAGAATCGACGCACGCACCCGTAAACTGTTGCGATTCAAAGGAATGTTTGGTGGTCGATGATCGGTCGACAATACTTTTAATTTATAATCCTTATGGTTTTTCCGTCACTTGTTTAGCGTGAATTTCTACGGTCGTCGAACGGAATTCTTGACAGCGGTCTTGCGCGCGGACGTTCCATTCTTTGGTCGACGTACGCGAGGACGATTGACGCACGATCGTTTTGTCGTTCGATCCGCGTGTCTCTTTCTGTGGATCATCGCCGACTTCTGTTAAAATACACGAAAGGGTTGTGATCTGTACAAAGACCAGTTATGATTGCCTGTTGATGTGTACACCATCAACGGGGGGTTGACGGTGTCTGCCGGATCGTGAAGAATAAAGAACGAACCCTTTGGACCAAATCTAAACTGTTTAAGCGCCAGTTCCATCTGCCGATGGTAAATAATGTAATAGTGTGAACGATGCATTATATGAAAAGAAAATATGATGGTTTTCCTTTACTTTTACGTTTCACATTCGTTTCTCTTTTCGTCTTTCTATGTGTATCTCTATCTCTATCTCTATCTCTATCTCTATCTCTATATCTATATCTATCTCTCTCTTTCTCGATTTCTCTCTATCTCTCTTCTCGATTACGCACACACTTAATATTAGTTCATTTTGGATACTTCGTTGATTTAGGAACGTCGTTGATATTTCACAAAATGTGTATCTTCAGACATGTCTCTGATGAAGTAAACTGAATTTTCGAAATACATCCGAGATTATGTTAAAGTGACCCTCGCGTGGTTTCATTTCTCCCGTCATGAATTCCCGATATATTTGTCAGTAATAAATTGCTTTACAAATTCGCAATTATCGGGACTTTATCTGGGGTCTTTAAGGTTTAAATCTGAAGCCTCACAGATAAAAAACCTACAAAGCAGGATTGAAAACTTAATTTCTTCGTGATATGTTGATCGGACTTGTGAATCCCAGTAGAGAACAATGGTAATTTTAAGTCTGTTCAAATAATTCTTTTTAATTCCCCTGGCCTATATCTTGTGCACGATTAAATTGACCTATGGCTCCACCTACGACAAAAAACGTAAGCTACGTAGTTAGTGTCTCATGTTCTAAAATACCGATCGTGCAAACAGTCAGAGATTTTTTGCTGCCCTCTATGTTATGAGAACGGTGAATTCGTGAATTACAGTAGAAGCCCAATAATTGAGTGTCCGTTAATTGATCACTAGAAACGCCCCTCGCTCCAACGTATCCCTCAACAAGTTGAAAATTTGAACCGAAATATAGCCACATTCCTTAACATTTCCTCTACAAAATACGAATCTTCGAGCATGGTTTTTCTTATCAGTTATGCCTCGTCTGTGGTGGTGCGAACAGATTATATACAGAACAAGAAATTCTTGCCACTTGCATCTAGCCAGTAAAGAACTAACAAGAATCAATTGATCAAAAGGACCAAAGGTCGCAGCCAATTGGCTCATATTATTTGCTATATAGTTCGCAAACTTGTAAATGATTATAGTTGCCAATTATATACCAAATAATAATGATTGCCCAGGTCTCACCACGTGGAGGTTGCTGCGAATGGAGACCCAAGGAGGATAGATGGAATCACATGCGTTCCGCATCGATCCCCCTTTTACAATAATATTTGCATAATTTTGCATAACATGCACACTCAACAACTTAAACTAAACACAACGCAGAAACTAACATGGACGTAGCCAGGAGCGGCACTTGCCCCCACCCCCCTGGACGGAAAAAAATTACATTGCTTCCCCCTGACTGATAACTTAGCTACGACCATGAATAACGCAGTTATTTTTTAAACCCGTTCGGCTCCATGACAATCCTCGAGTGATGAGAAATCTTCATAAAATGATCTTCGGGTGAAGAGAAATCTTCATATGATGTCTTCTGAAACAGAAACTGGGAGGAATATAACAAAACATTTTATAGATTATAAATACTTCATTCAGATGAACTTGTAGCTTGATTCTAGAATGATCCCTGAAAGAGAAATTCAGTGGATAATATCATATCAGTGGACAGTTAATAATTTAGAATAATTTAGCGAGCATTAATTCGATCCTAGGATGCTTTCTGAAACAGAAGTTGAGGAGCACATACATATATAACGTACAATAAGAATAGAAGAATATAACAATACATTTTTATCGGCATTTCAATTCAATAATTTAAAATTTGATCCCACGAGGATTCCTGAAACAGAAACTAAAACGATTAGAAACATAATATCAAATTTCTTGAGATTGTTTACTCTTCATTTTGGCAAACAGAGATTCAGTCTACAAAATTTCTGCAAATAACCTAAAACAAAAAGTGATCCCTTGGATTAAAAGCTGAAAAAGAAGGGGTTAGTAGACATAAAGGATAAGAAAGTGTCAGACATTTTTATCGTGTATACAAAAAATAAAAAAATGAATTTACTAGAAAAGTTGTTAAACGACTGAATTTAAAATTCAATACGTCTCTGTGCAAAAATCAAACAAGAATAAATTTTGGAGAATACAAACACACTAACTTTTTATACAATTAACTTTTATCGACTAACTGATGACTATATCTTTCTCGTGTGTCAAAGTACAAATCAAGAAACAATCGTATTTTACTGTATCGAAATTTAAATTGTTTTCGTACAGAGATAGTATCAGCAAATTGAGAGCGACTCTAGTTGAAAATTTGCTATCAATATGAAGAATCGAATTGCATGTGCATATTTTTTCACTTGCAAGCTTTTCATTAGTATCACATTCAGCAACAGTCCCGAGAAAACTTTGATTTTCGCAGAGACATTCCAAAAATTTACAAAAATGTACACTATTTTGATATCAATGGCTTTTGCAAATTACGTATAACAATTCAAGAATTGATATATCACCAACTCTAAGAACGAATAGTCACTTCTAAGGACTCTAATTACAAATTTATTCTAATTTTTACGTGTCAATAATTAATCAAATCTATCATCATTGTCGATGCATAGATTTTTTAATGTGTATTACAAATTGTAACAAACATTTACAGAATTATTAA